>NW_027456851.1:0-60000 GCF_040206685.1 Ascaphus truei
CAGGCACCATTTTGCAGGCTCCCATAGGCCGCCATTGAGGCTCTATGTCTTTCAATGGCGAATCTTGCTGTGGAGTCCTGTTCCTGAGAAGACCAGCAGATGGCGTCCGAGAGGGAGAGCGGCGGTTTCCCATTGAAAGTCAATGGGCTCATTGACTTCAATGGAGAAATCCTCGAGAGAGCTTTCCAGGAACGAGGTGGCTGCCGTCCAAACCGCTTAACCGCAAAGTGGATACAATTTCAATAGGAGAGCTTTGATCACTTACAAGTCAAGTTCAACGACAAGTGGCGTGGGAATAAACAGTTCTAGGGCACCTAGAAATAAAATTCTTTCTGTCCCTAGTTCCTAGACCTCCCCCCACTCGACCACAACCGGGTCCCCGTATCCTGGACCCCCGATAAGGGTCGAACCGAGAAGAGCGGGCCGCGCCATAGGTTCCAATGGCGGCGGCAGAACCAGCTCAGGAAAACGGCTAAGTGTCAAATGCTGAAATTTGGTAATCCATAGCTCCGGTTCCGGAGGGCCCAGCGGCTCAGGGTTTGGGGTATCGGTAGCCACTGCTCCAGCATCGCTGCAGAACCATCCTTGACCCGCTTGGACCAACCCGACGGAGTATGGACCCCCTTGAAAGTTCGGGATTTCTCCCATAGGCTTCAATGGCGGCCAAACCCCATTGACCGTCTACGGCGGAAAACTCCCATTGACTTCAGCGGCGGCATCGCCCCATTGAAAGTCTATGGCGGGGATTCCCGTAGCCGCCAATGGCGGCGGTTTGCCATTGAAAGTCTATGGCGGTGGAACCCGTTGTTTTCAATGGGGATTTAGTGAAAAACCGTGATTTAATTTACAGCGGAGATTTTTGTATTAAAATGTAAAAACGGTTTTAAGTGTATTTGTGTATCTCCGGTTCCCCAGGTCGTAGCAAGTCGCAAATTGGACCATAGGGTGTCCCAGTTCCGGCATTGGGAACTGGGGAGTTTGGACCTGCTGGACCCAAAGGAACCGGATATTTTAATATGTTCATGTTTTATCCAACATACTGTATTTCAAGGTATGGGTAAAACCCAGATGAAATTCCTTTGCATACCAAGGTAGCATATGGCCAGAACGGCGACCCAATGTCTAGGACCTGAGTATGTTTCAAAGGATTTTGTCACCTCCACTCTTTGCATGAGGGCAGAGATTACTCAAACCAGAGCAGTCTTCAAGTGTTCCAATTCACACCTCACAAACACAGAATATCCTGCCAGAATCCCAAATGGTAGACTAGCTGGCATTCCTGAAGTAGAGGAGGGGTTATAGAAATGAGACCCCAGAGCTCTACTCCGCATGTACCCACTAGCAGGGGGCATGTGTCAAATTGTGTTCCCACGTTAACGACTGGCTAGAGATAATTGAAAACCAATCCACGGTACTCAATGTTAAGGATAGGGCACAAAAGTTTTATAAACTGTTGTTCCCTTGTATCCTTTGTCTTCATTTTATCATCTGATGGCTACCTGATTGCGAGAGAATTGCTATGCTTCATACTTCTCATTCCCCAAACCCAAAGTAAGTGTACTTCTTGTCTGTTACTGTATGATTTGTGTGTTCACCTATCCAAAGGAATAAATATACTTTATTATATCTAAGACTCGTCCCAGTTCAACCCAGTGATTTGTGTAACCTTTAATACCTGTGGTAGGCTATCGTCACAGGCTATTATAAATTAACTGATGACAGCGACGGGATTGAACTGGACCTAGATTACAGTATTCTGCGGGTACTGTGATCTAGTGGGGACTCGATGGTAATTGCGAGTTCCTGGGTCTAAAGATATTGAACACACGTTAGTGCAACAAGTAACGCAAGTTGTCACACCACCTCACTGCTGCGACGCAGAACCATGAGTGAAGCGGAGAACGCCTATTACCTGAAAACTAGAACTCAGCTAAAAGACAAGTGCCGTAAATATGGACTGGAATATGTGGACCAGGAGGTCGAGGACATGATTGCTGCAATCACAGCTCATGAAGCCGAGCTTGTAGATTCTCAGGATACGACTCAGCTTGCCCTTGTACAGCCGCCCGGAGATCAGGGACTGAACCCAGTGCCGGAGCGGCAGGATCCCGGGGAGGGGACAAGTGCACCCCCCGGGACAAGTGCAACACGAGGGGCACTGATGGCTGCGGCCACCAGTCCGTTTACCCCCGACATGTTGGCACTGATTACAGCGTGGAGAGACAGAGGGACAGCGGAGGAGCGGCTAAAGTTTCTCTCAATGGCAGTGAACAGACCCGCTTATTGCCCCCCGGTCCGACCCCCCAAAGATGGACTCCAACTGGACAAGCACAGTCTCACCAAGTACGTGGAAGGCACTGATTGGATCGACATGTTTTTAAGGAACTTTGAAACGCAGTGCCGGCGGTACAAGGTGCTTCCCGAGCATAGGGTTGCACGCTTGGACCCGCTACTCTCCGGCTTGGCTAAGCAGACCTTGATGACGCTTCCAGATGAGTTTGCTGATGACTATGACCACCTGAAAGAACTTTTGCTGTTTCAGCACGGTTTTACCCCTGAAGCTTACCGGGGTAAGTTCCGGCTAGAGGAGAGGCACCCTCAGGAGACCTATGTCACTTATGTGACCCGCATGGCTTTGTATGGGTTACACTGGGTGGAGGGCTCTGAGGCCAGGACTTACCAACGCCTGCTGGACCTCATCTTCCAGGAGCAGCTCATGCAGCAGTGCCCGCCGGCGGTGAGGGCTTTTGTGTATGACAAAAAGCCCAAGACCTACACCGAGGCGGCGAGGTAGGCAGATGACTATGTGGTCAGCCGGTCCCAGATGACCGCCAAGGCGCCAGCCAAAGCGGCGATCACGCCGGTGCCGGCCAAGAAAGCTGTGAGTACCCCCCAGTGGACCCAAAAGCCGCCCGCGGGCAGCAGTTCACAGAAGGCGGGAGAGCTCCGGCATGAGCGCCGGTGCTACAATTGCAACAACACTGGTCACCTCAGACCAGATTGCCCGGAACCCCTGCGTTCCAACGGACCCTATCGAGGGCAACGCACCCCAGCTGCGAAGCCGGTAGCCCGCGTGCGGGTGGCTTCCACCAAAGAACCAGGACCGGTCATGGAAACAACTCCCAGCGAGATGTCCCATGTCACCCCTATCCCGGTTTCATCGGTGCCTACAGCCAGGAGCGGAGGACATCTCAGCGCAGACCTACAACAGACGGACGGCCGGAGCAAACATCTCACCCCGGTCACAGTCGGTGACCGGCAAGCAGTCGGCTTGCTTGATTCAGGAGCTGCAGTGACCATGGTCCGACCTGATATGGTCCGGCCAGAGGAATTGCTCCCAGGCCCTGGGATGCAGATCACTGTGGCCGACGGAGAGCCACGTTTCCTGCAGGTGGCCCGCATCTTTTTGGATTGGGGGGTGGGCAAGGGTGTGCGGGAGGTGGGGGTTTTACCAGGTTTGGATGCTGAAATTCTTTTGGGCAATGACCTGGGACCAATGACCTGCACCTACGACCGTGTGCCTCAGCCCGCTGCAGTGGCGGTGGTTACCCAGAGCCAGACCGCGGCAATGCCGGCGGCGGCCGCTCCAGTCCCCCAGCCTTTGGGACCAACGTTAGCAGAAAGCACAGAGGGGCCCGGGGAGGTAAGCCAGGATCAGTTGCAACCACAGGCTGACTTACTGTTCCCCCTTACCTTGTCCCCTTCCCCTGACAATGACATGACTGGGGGGTGGCCAGACTTAGGAACCCAGTTTAGGGAGGCAGTGAAGACAGACCCTACCCTGGCCGGCGTGAGACTTCGGGCGTCCGAATCTCAGGCAGGGGAGGGCACTGAGCGCTGCCTATGGCATAAGGGACTCCTATACAGAGAAGAAGGGAACCCGGGGATAGAGGAGGGATTGACCGGTAGGCGACAGCTAGTAGTGCCCCAGGGTACCGACAGCAATTGTTACGGGTAGCTCACTCTATTCCGTTAGCGGGACATCAGGGGGTCACCAAGATGCGAGCCCGGTTATTACAGCGTTACTACTGGCCGGGGGCATCTCGAGATGCGAGCAATTTCTGTCGCTCTTGTGATGCCTGCCAGCGAGTAGGTAAGGCGGGCGACCGTGTGAAGGCACCCCTGAAACCCCTACCGATAATAGGGGAACCCTTCCAGAAGGTAGCGATGGACCTGATAGGACCCCTCATGATTCCTAGCAGGTCAGGGAAGCGCTACATCCTCACGGTGGTGGATTTTGCCACCCGGTACCCTGAGGCGGTAGCGCTTGGCACCATAAGTGCCAAGACAGTGGCAGCAGCTTTGCTGAACATTTTTTCTAGGGTAGGTTTCCCTAGTGAGATCCTAACCGATCAGGGGTCGCAGTTCATGAGTGAACTGTTACATTGTCTCTGGGATGCTTGCGGTGTACAGCACCGGCGCACTACCCCTTACCATCCCCAGACAAACGGATTATGTGAGAGGTTTAACGGGACCCTGAAGCAGATGCTTCGGACCTTTATAGAGGCGGAGGGGAAAGACTGGGAGATTCACCTGCAGCACTTGCTGTTTGCTTACCGAGAGGTACCGCAAGAATCTACAGGCTTCTCCCCCTTCGAGCTACTATATGGCCGCAGGGTACGTGGACCTCTGAACCTATTCCGTGAGGGATGGGAAGGGGAGACTACTGCTACTGATGCTTCAGTGATCCAGTATGTAGTAGATCTCCGAGACCGGTTAGAGATGCTCATGGGGGTGGCCCAGGACCACCTCAGGGCCGCTCAGACCAAGCAGAAGCAATGGTATGACCAGCAGGCCCGTAGCAGGGAATTCATCCCAGGACAGCAGGTGCTTGTTCTCAAACCCACTCGGGAGAACAAGCTGATGGCTGCCTGGTCGGGACCGTACTCGGTTATCCGAAAGGTGAATGAGTGCAACTATGTTGTACAGGTTGCGCCTGAGAGGCACAAGACATATCACATTAACATGTTGAAAGAATACAGAGCACCGAGTATGGGAGCAGTGCTGGCCATTTGTAGCCCACTGCTGGAGGATCCGGCGAGCAATGCTCTGCCTGATCTCCTAGGGGAGGCTAGGCAGGGAAACACTGTGGAGCAGGTAGAGATAGGGGCACAGTTGAGTGCCAGGCAGAAGGGAGAAACCAGGGACATGCTAGCAAAATATAGGGCCCTCTTCACTGACATGCCAGGGACCACACATCTCACCAAACACCCAGTACACACAGGGGACCTGCAGCCTCTGCATAAGCACGCTTATAGAGTGTCAGCAGAGGTCAAGACCAGTATGGAGAGAGAGATTGAGGAGATGCTGACCCTATGGGTAATTACTCCGTCCCAGAGCCCTTGGACAAGTCCAGTAGTCCTAGTTCCTAAAAAGGACAAGACCACCAGGTTTTGTGTGGACTACCGGTTGCTCAACGCTGGGACGGTGTCAGATGCTTACCCCATGCCCCGCATGGATGAGTTACTAGATGAACTCGCGGGGGCAAAGTATCTGACCACCATGGATTTGAGCAAAGGCTATTGGCAAATCCCACTGACCCTGGAGGCTAGGGAGAAGTCAGCATTCATCACTCCAAGTGGCCTCTATGAGTTTTTAGTGATGCCATTTGGGATGAAGAATGCCCCGGCTACCTTTCAACGCCTGGTCAATAGGTTACTGGAAGGGATGCAGAGCTATGCCAGGGCTTACTTAGATGACGTTGCTGTCTTTAGTAATTCCTGGGAATCCCACATAGAACATGTGTCTGCGGTGCTGGAAAGGATCAGGGAGGCTGGGCTTACCTTAAAACCCACTAAGTGTATGGTAGGGATGGCAGAAGTCCTGTACTTAGGGCACAGGGTGGGTGGAGGGCATCTCAAACCAGAGCCAGCCAAGGTAGAAGCCATAGTTGAGTGGCCTGTTCCAAAAACCAAGAAACAGGTCATGGCATTTTTGGGCACCGCAGGGTACTATAGGAAATGTGTCCCACAGTACAGCGCCCTGGCCAAACTCCTGACTGATCTGACCAAGAAGCAACTGCCTGTGCTTATTACCGGGACTCCTGCCTGTGAAACTGCTTTCCAGGCCCTGAAAACTGCGCTTGCTGGAAATCCCATACTGGCTGCCCCAGACTATACCAAACATTTCCTTATACAAACTGATGCCTCAGACTTTGGTGTGGGGGCTGTGTTGAGCCAGGTGGGGGACGACGGCAAAGAGCACCCGGTGGTGTATCTAAGTCGCAAACTGCTCCCCAGGGAAGTGGCATATGCCACAATTGAGAAGGAGTGCTTGGCCATTGTGTGGGCACTCAAAAAGCTTCAACCCTATGTATATGGGAGGGCTTTCACGGTCATCACAGACCACAATCCCCTGAGTTGGCTACAGAGGGTATCAGGGGAAAATGCCAAGTTGCTGAGATGGAGCTTGGCTTTGCAAGAATTTGAATTTAGCATTCAGCACAAAAAGGGCAGTGAAAACAGCAATGCTGATGGACTTTCACGCCAGGACTATCCCTCTGAGACTGAATTCATTAATGGTGCGAGCAGTGCCCCACTCCCCGTTAGGGCCAGTGGGCCACAGGTCACCCATTAAGAAGGGGAGGTGTAGAGGGAGAAAGGGGGTGGCCCGGGATTAAAGTGGTTACACCTCATTTGGCCAACCCCTGACCTCACCAGGGAGACGAGGGGTTAACTGTGCTGACACCCAGAACTGTGATTTAACTCCTGTTATGACATGTAAATGTGTATTCCCCTGTTCCCATGCTTTATTGTAACATCTGGTTAATCAGTGTCTGCATCACACACACACTGGGATCCATCCGGGAGCACAAGGGTTAATAGTGGTATAGTGATTATAGCCCTTTGTGTAATTTTCCCGCCTTTTCAGGCACCATTTTGCAGGCTCCCATAGGCCGCCATTGAGGCTCTATGTCTTTCAATGGCGAATCTTGCTGTGGAGTCCTGTTCCTGAGAAGACCAGCAGATGGCGTCCAAGAGGGAGAGCGGCGGTTTCCCATTGGAAGTCAATGGGCTCATTGACCTCAATGGAGAAATCCTCGAGAGAGCTTTCCAGGAACGAGGTGGCTGCCGTCCAAACCGCTTAACCGCAAAGCGGATACAATTTCAATAGGAGAGCTTTGATCACTTACAAGTCAAGTTCAACGACAAGTGGTGTGGGAATAAACAGTTCTAGGGCACCTAGAAATAAAATTATTTCTGTCCCTAGTTCCTAGACCTCCCCCCACTCGACCACAACCGGGTCCCCGTATCCTGGACCCCCGATAAGGGTCGAACCGAGAAGAGCGGGCCGCGCCATAGGTTCCAATGGCGGCGGCAGAACCAGCTCAGGAAAACGGCTAAATGTCAAATGCTGAAATTTGGTAATCCATAGCTCCGGTTCCGGAGGGCCCAGCGGATCAGGGTTTGGGGTATCGGTAGCCACTGCTCCGGCATCGCTGCAGAACCATCCTTGACCCGCTTGGACCAACCCGACAGAGTATGGACCCCCTTGAAAGTTCGGGATTTCTCCCATAGGCTTCTTTGGCGGCCAAACCCCATTGACCGGCTACGGCGGAAAACTCCCATTGACTTCAGCGGCGGCATCGCCATTGAAAGTCTATGGCGGCGGAACCCGTTGTTTTCAATGGGGATTTAGTGAAAAACCGTGATTTAATTTACAGCGGAGATTTTTGTATTAAAATGTAAAACGGTTTTAAGTGTATTTGTGTATCTCCGGTTCCCCAGGTCGTAGCAAGTCGCAAATTGGACCATAGGGTATCCCAGTTTCGGCATTGGGAACTGGGGAGTTTGGACCTGCTGGACCCAAAGGAACTGGATATTTTAATATGTTCATGTTTTATCCAACATACTGTATTTCAAGGTATGGGCAAAACCCAGAGGAAATTCCTTTGCATACCAAGGTAGCATATGGCCAGAAAGGCGACCCAATGTCTCGGACTTGAGTATGTTTCAAAGGATTTTGTCACCTCCACTCTTTGCATGAGGACTGAAATGGTGAATAACATCTCTGTTTACTTGCTCTACATGCCAACTAAACTTAATATCTGTGTCCACATAGGTCTATAAGCTAAATGCAATGTTTTGCATAAATATCTTCTGCATACACCGCTGTTCGAACTGGACCTCAGCATCCATTATGATTCTTATATGTTTCAAATGATTAGCTTGCATTTGACACCTGTTTTTATCCGTTCATCTGACAATATTTCCAAGTAAGGACTAAAGACGTATGGGGGCAATGTAAGTCTCCCCATATTGTGCATTGTGTTATATTACATAAGGGGGAAATACATGTCTCTCTACACAACGCACAGGTGTATATATATATATTACAAAATTGACAGATGGAATTCGCAAATATCTTTATTATATAGTCAATTGTAATGAGACATGATTATACATTGTTCCTTGACTCTATATATTGCCTCCATTTCAGTCTTAGATTCGCAATCCAATTGTTAACTGTTTTTAATATTTGATGTAAATGTTGTAATTTGTTTAGTCTAGTATGTATTGCTATGCTAATTTTATTTATCTTTTTCCTTCCTCCTCAACAGTCTTTTGTTTCCTTTCCCTCTCTCCCCCCCCCCCCTCCGTCCCCTTCCTTCCCATCCCGCCTACCCGGTCATCCGTTTCTATACCTAATTATGTACCCTGACAGGAGGTTCATTGTTTTTGTTAGGGATCAGGAAGTGTAACCAGGCAGCGTTGCTATGTGTGTTAGCGGAGGGGTCTGCGTGCTGGTGAGAGAAGCGCGTCACTCCCCTCCCCTCACTACACACATATGACATTGAGCTGTCCCATTGGCTGATAGCTCTGACCAATGAGGTCGCACATCTGCGATTTTTCACGCCGAAATCACGCAGCGCGATGACGTAGGTGGGCGAGGATTGCTCTATAAGACTGTAAGGGCGAATGACGCGAATCCGCTCTTTGATAAAGGACAATCTCTGTCCGAAACGCGTCAGAGTGTGTGTCCCCGTTACCATGTAGTATCAATAAACATATTTTTAACCCACACCTTGCTGGTCCCCTTCTCCTATTTGGCTGTGCACCGCTGCAATCCTAGGATTTCTTCTCTACAAACACAGAATATCCTGCCAGAATCCCAAACTGGTAGACTAGCTGGCATCCCTGAAGTAGAGGAGGGGTTATAGAAATGAGACCCCAGAGCTCTACTGCGCATATATCCACTAGCAGGGGGGCATGAGTCAAATTGTATTCCCACATTAACGACTGGCTAGAGATAATCCACGGTACTCAATGTTAAGGATAGGGCACAAAAGGTTTATAAACTGTTGTTCCCTTGTATCCTTTGTCTTCATTTTATCATCTGAATGCTACCTGATTGCGAGAGAATTGCTATGCTTCATACTTCTCATTCCCCAAACCCAAAGTAAGTGTACTTCTTGTCTGTTACTGTATTATTCGTGTGTTCACCTATCCAAAGGAATAAATATACTTTATTATATCTAAGACTCGTCCCAGTTCAACCCAGTGATTTGTGTAACACTGTAATAACCTGTGGCAGGCTATCGTCACAGCGGTCTGCGGTGGATCTCCAGCCGGAGGATTCCACCTCTGTGCTGCCACATGCAGCTCTTGTCCAAGGCCGCAGTCTGCCACATGGACGTCCATCCATCAGCACAGTAGGGCTGCTACAGGTCTAATGGGAGGGTCCGTATCTGGGACCTTCCCTACAATACTCCACTATGTGGGGATCGGGGCCTTGGGGCAGAGTTGTGGCCTAGACCAGGGGCTTACTGGCTCCCTGGACACGTCGTCCTCTCTGCCGGCTCATGCAAGACTCCCTCGTGTTTCCGGCCCCACAGAGGATATCAGGAGTCTCTCTAATGGCTGCTTGCTCCTGATTCGTTAAAACGGCCCATGTGACACACCCAAAGCTTCTGGGAAATGTAGTCCCGAAATACCAAGATGGCGGATGTTGCCACTCTTCCCGATCGCGCGTAGCTCTGCCACCTAAACATCTGATCAGTCCCCTGCACCGGAGGCAAGTTAGGGGACCCGCTACATCCTCCCCCTGATGGAGAATTCAACGGCCCCACTGTGAGGATTCGCCATCCTGGCGGGTGGAGACCGTCTCCTCACCTCAAATCTGCTGCTGTGACGGACACTCAAGAAGCGCAGTCTCACAGCCCCGCTACGCGTACGGATCTTGCGCGGTCTGTCTGCCCACGGGTTCTGGCTCCGTCCCCTGCTCTGGCGCTCGGCGGTTGTGCTCATCCAGCCTCCCCTCTGAATCGTGCCCTGGTATCCGCCCCCGCCCCGCTGACGGACAGGACCGGCGTGGGAGTGTCTTGCGCACCGGACTTCACCCCTGACCTCCGTGACGCGCCCGGGTCGACGCGCGCTCAGTCTCGCCTCCCTTCCTGATCAGGCTACATCATAGAGCACACCTGTGTGCACCAGCAGCCTAAGGATTTGGTTTCCTGGTCCTGCCTGTCTCTTCATTGGAGGATCTCCCTATATATACCATCTTGCTCCAGACTCATTGCTGAGTCTTGTGTGACGTCGTGCCTTGCTGCATTCAGTTCCTGTTACCTTGCCTTGTCTTGCCTTGCCTGTTTATCCTGCCGTTGACTGACCCTGCTACTCACCTTGGACTCCGCACTTCTCCTCTCCTGACCCTGCTACTCACCTCGGACTCCACACCTCTCCTCTCCTGACCCTGCTACTCACCTTGGACTCCGCACCTTGCCTTGCCGCACCTCTCCTCTCCTGATCCGGTTACGAACGACCATTCTCCTGTCTCCAGTCCTGACCTTGGATAGTACTCCGACGATCCAATATTCTCCTATACTGAACTTGGCTACGTACCCCAACGATCCACAACTCTCCTTTCCTGATTCGGCAAGTACCCTCTACTACGCTCACATCTATACTCCTGACCTGGATCACATGACCAATCTACATCATAGGCGCGCCCGCGTGGCTGTGGGTTGGCGTTACTCAATTCCCTACCTCAGCACTGCGCTCGCGCTTCGTTTGTGGTGAGCTACACGTTACACCCGCTTGAGAACATCATATATACAGGCACTTTATATAATGAAAAATGCATATATACATACAACTTAACTTTGTACAGTACGCATCTAAACAATATTGAACATTTCAGTGAGCACGGTCATTAGAGGCAAGAAGGCTCCTGAGACTGCTGCTGAGACTCATAGTGAGGTGCCTCTAGCAAATCATACGCCACTCGTGTTGGAGGACGCCTCATTGTCTGAATCCAGTGAGTCTCTTCTCCTGCATCTTCTTGGTTGGAGAGGCTACAATCGGCTTGAAGCCCTGGCCATCTCATAAGGTGGGAATCTTGGTTTACATTGACTCTATTAGGAATGAAACTCGGATTCCTTGGGTCGAGCGGTCAGCTTATTGAAGCCACTGGAGAGGGTATATGGATGACAGGCCCATTACCCACTGCTTCCTCTGGTGGTACCCACCATTCCTCTTTTGTATTGGACGAAGTTCCTTCCATTGGATCCTGATTTTCTTCCACTACAGCGTCTGGAATCTTCCTGTCTTCTGGAAGGTATTATGGGCACAGGGTCAGGCTCACCTACCCCCACTTGAGGGATTGGTAACAAATGATTCCGGTGCCAGACCTTTACCCTGCCCTCCAAGACTTTGATGGGATATACAGGGAGGTCAGGCATCTGCAACTTCACCTCGAAGGAAGCCTCTCGCCAGTGGTCCGCTAATTTGTGTTTCCCTGGTATTCCTAGGTTCCGCAGGAGAACATTGTCTCCAGGCCGAAGTTCCCTGTAGTGTACCTTGCAGTCATGCCTTCGTTTATTTTCATTCAGCTTGGCTGTGGCTTTTTCCGCCAACTGATATGCTCTGCAGAGGTTATCCTGTAGTCTTTGCACATATTTATAGTGAGTCATGTTCAGTACACCGTAGGTGGACACTCTTAGACGGATGTCCACTGGTAGTCGTGCCTCTCTGCCGAACATCATGAAATAGGGCAAATACCCGATGGACTCATACATGGTGCAATTGTAGGCATGTTCCAGATGCTCTACGTGCCGGCTCCAACCAGCCTTCTCAGAGTCCTGTAGGGTCTAGTAGTGTCCGGTTGAAGCACTCCGGAAGGGCATCTTCTTCAGGACAGTAGGGAGTCGTGTGAGACTTCTAGATATTAAGCAGCTTCAAGAGCTCTTGGATCAGCTTGCTCACGAAGGCCCTCCCTTGATCTGAGTGCATCCGTAATGTACAAAGTACTTCTGTGTAAGGAGCCACGGGTCACGTACTACCACCCGCGGCGTCCCCTTACCTTGTGTGCCCTCAGACGCCTCCGCTCCGGATCCCCGGCGGTCCCCCGCACTCACCGGTTTCTCCGGCACGGCTCCCCCTCCTCTTCCGGGTCGTGCGCGTTGGCCCGCCTGCCTTACAGGGGGCGCGCGGACCCGCGCTACTTAACCCCAGCACGCAGGAGATAGCTCCGCCCCCACCTATCGTGCCTGCGCACGGCGCGCTCCCCAGCCCCTGTTTACATAGTTACATAGTAGATGAGGTTGAAAAAAGACTTCCGTCCATCAAGTTCAACCTATGCTAAATTTAGACAACAGATACTTTATTCTATATCTATACTTATTGATCCAGAGGAAGGCAAACAAAAAAATCCAGTGACATATCATCCAATGTTATCTCATAAGGGGAAAATAAATCCTTCCTGACTCCAAGAATTGGCAATCGGATTAATCCCTGGATCAACATCCTTCCCATGTATACTTATTTGGTATATCCCTGTATACCTTTCCCATCTAAAAAGATGTCCAACCTTTTTTTGAACAAATCTATTGTATCTGCCATCACAGTCTCCATGGGTAATGAATCCCACACTGTAACTGCCCTTACTGTAAAGAAGCCTTTCCTTTGTTGCTGGTGAAATTTCCTTTCCTCCAACCTTAAGGGATGGCCCCGAGTCCTTTGTACTGCCCGTGGGATGAATAGTTCTTTTGAAAGCTCCTTGTATTGTCCCTGAATATATTTGTATATAGTTATCATATCCCCTCTTAGACGCCTCTTTTCTAATGTAAATAAATCTAATTTAGCTAGCCTCTCCTCATAAGTTAGAATGTCCATCCCCTTTATTAATTTGGTGGCCCTTCTCTGCACTCTCTCTAGTTCCATAATGTCTTTTCTTAGGATTGGTGCCCAAAATTGTACTCCATATTCAAGGTGTGGTCTTACTAGTGCTTTGTAAAGGGGCATAATTATGTTTACTTCCCTTCCATCCATTGCCCGTTTGATGCAAGATAAGATCTTGTTTGCCTTTGCAGCTACTGCATGACATTGGGCACTATTGCTAAGCCTGCAGTTTACAAGCACTCCTAAATCCTTCTGCATCAAGGATTCCCCCAATATATCTCCATTTAATTTGTAAGTCGCCTTTTTATTCTTGCATCCCAAATGCATAACCTTACATTTATCTGTATTAAACCTCATCTGCCATTTACCTGCCCACGTTTCCAGTCTCTCCAAGTCCTTCTGAAGAGAAATTACATCCTGCTCTGATTCTATTACCTTACACAATTTAGTATCATTAACAATTGAGTGAAAATAGTGACGCATCACCAGATCACTCACAGAATGTACATTTGTGGTGCACTCCACACTAATTGTTTTATTTTATAGTTACTATACAACGTGAAACACAAGGGTGACAAAGTGAAAAAATAAAAATAATAATTAAAAACTAACACGTGGTGTAGATGTAGCTAATTCCTGCTATCAGGTGTGTACATCTATATGTTATATAGTGCTAAACAACCCTCCTGCTCAAGTTGATAAATCAAGAGTATTACACACAATTGATCACCAAGAAAATCTAGCAATCAAACTCTTGTATCCTTGCCCCAGCAATTGATTGATTTAGCAGAAGTTTCAGGGGACACGGCAGCGGAAACTTGAGCTGAAGCAGGGGGATTAAAGCAAAGAATATCCAAGGACTCCGCAACCTTAGGGGAGTCATTCAGTGCAACCTCTGCTGTCAGACTTGGGGATTCATTCTCTGATACGAGAAAGGACGCATTAGCTTGGGGGCAGCAGGATTTACAGGGGTTAATGCAGATTGTACCTGAGAGTCAAAAAGAGGGAGATCTGCCTCTGTAATTGGGGACACAAGGAGTTCCTCCTCTGGAGCCAAGGACGTGACCTTGGCTGGCGAACAGGGAATTACCAAAGGAGACTCAGAGAGCTGCCCCGCTGGGGTTCATACAGGACTGACCTTGGGAACAGAACTTAGGGATTCGAACTTAGAAAGTAGAAGTAGAAGGGTTCCTTCTCTGACGAGGAGAGCACGCAGAGCTGCCTAGCAGGGGTTAAAGCAGAAAAAACCTTAAGGGCAGGAATTGGAGATTCTGAGTTAGAAAGTGAGGGCAAAAAGGGTTCACACTCTGGTGCTGGGAGAGACCCACTGACCTGGGGAATGCAGGGATTTACAGTGGGGAACTCATAGGCCTGACTTGCAGGGGTTAAGACAGGAATAACCTCAAGGGCAGGAGTTAGGGGTTCCGAGTTAGAAATTGAGGGTAGTAGGGTTCATTCTCAGACATTAGAGCCATAGTTTTGGCTTGGGAAATACAAGTATACTCCACGGGAACCTCACAGGGCTGATTGGCAGGGGTTAACGTAGACATATCCTTGGGGTCTAAGTAACAGGAGGTCAATCAGGGCTAGAGACTGTGGCAGCTTCTACCTTAGGGGGCAGTGACAGTGGGACAGTTTGGTCATTTCTTGGAGAGGGAGGTACCCCCACAGGTTTAACAACAGGACTGGCGGTACAGGGGAACTGACAAGCAGCAGCGTAGCTGGCGAGGAGGGGGTCCTGTTCTTTTATGCAAATGTCCAACGTTAAGGAAAGTACATGGAGTGTATCTTGAGCCTTAGCCAACATGAAGAGGGCGTCCTGTTGTACTACGTGAATGTCAAATGATAAGGCCGGGACATATAGTGCCTCTTGGGCGTCGGCCAGTTCCACAGGGTTCACATTATCCCAGGTTAAAGGGGAACATGGGAGCGAACACAAGCGGCCAGAGACTGTTTTAAGTCCTTGAGGCAGTAAGCCTTACTAATGAGATCATAACAGCATTTTCTTTGCAACGGGGTTAAACCTTCATACATAATCTGATCTTCAATCAGGGGTTGTATTTCGCACAGATACTGGTTTTCAAACTGGGACTGGTCCGCAGGCCGGGACAGGATTGCAGATAGAAACATACCAACCCTCACCACAGGGCGGTCCGAGTTTGTGGGGCCGAGCATACTGTCACGGTTGTGCTCGCCACAAACCTGGGTCGGACCGCATGGCTGAGGTGGGGTTATATAAGCACCGAACTTAGACCGCGCAGGCTGATCCGGAATGCGAAATCCATAGTCAAACGAGCCAGGGTCGGGACTGGAGAGAGCAGCGTAGTCAGTGGACGAGCCAGGGTCAGGATTGGAGACATCATGGTAAACGTAGTCCAAGCAGGGAGTCGGCAACAAGAAATCAAGCAGGTCTTCCTGCTTCAGCGTAATTGCTGCAGGTCGGGAACGGGGTTTGCGCGAGTGGCGTCCACGGCCCATGGCGCCGGTCTCAGGAAGGAGATGGCTGACCGGAGTGGGCACACCGCCAGGCAGCACTGGTAAACCAATGCTTCAGCGCAGGAGTCCAGAACGGGCCTCTGCGAGAAGAGAGAGCAGCAGACCTCAGGACTCGGAAGGCAGGCCTCTGCTATGGGAAAGGCAGTAGGCCTCTAGGAACGTGGGGCTGATGGATACGCTGGGAAACCAACGCTTCAGCACAGGAACCAGGACAGGAACCAGGAACTAGAAACATGAACCAGGAACAAGGCGGCCAAACAGGTAGCTCATGGCAAACACAGTGAACATCCAAGAAGGATTATGCTCGGCAGAGAGGGATTGTGGGAATGCAGTATTTAAAGGCCAGCAGGCCAATCCCAGGAGGAGGGTGTGAGGGCACTGCTCCAATGACTAAGTACAAGGCTAGGTTGCAGTGATAGCCCACACAGCTGCTGTTGATTGCAAATAAGGAATTAGTGAGAACAACAGCACCCTGCAAGGCAATGAGAAAAGCCAGGAGTGGATTCCTGACACACACTTCCCTAAGGAGGAGTTATTGTCTTGGATGGGCCGGTTTATGGCTTTAGCCACCAGGTCTCGCATCTGATGCACAAGTAGCTCTTTCCAGCTCCTTATGCAATATTGGATTATGGACATGCCTTCGTGATGGCCGTAGCCTGCAGGAAGTGCTTTCAACTGACATCCCAATGAGTCCACCACTCTGAGTTCAGAGAAGGCAACTTTGTCTTCCCTTATTGCCGCTGTGGAGCACATTGCCCGGATCCCAGGGCCAGGAATCTCCTCCCATTCACCATCATCTGATGCTGAACTCAATCCAGGCCTTTGGGACAAAAGCGTCGGCTCCGACATTCAAGGGCCCTGGCTTGTATTTCAGGGTGAACTGATAATTGGACAGAGCAGCCAACCATCTGTGGCCGGTGGCATCCAACTTGGTGGAGATCAGGATGTATGTCAACGGGTTGTTGTCGGTTCATACCTCAAAGGAGACCCCGTAGAGATAATCATGTAATTTATCTGCCACAACCCACTTGAGCGCTAGGAATTCCAGTTTATGAACTGGGTAGTTCTGTTCACTCGCCGTCAGGGTTGTGAGGGGATTCCTCCAATGGTGGAGCACAGAGAGAGAAATAGGGAATCTGCATCAGGTGTGTGCGTTCCAGCGATCAGCTGATTTCAGTGATGTGCGCATGGGAGGTGCGCGGCCTGATGATGTCACGTGACGGCACGGGTGTGTTGCGTCCTTGCCGGGGTCGCGCCGCTGCCACTACATGCGCACGCAGATCCAGCTATCCGCACCCCAGCATCCTTGCCGTGTGATGCGCCCGAGGGGCGGGGCTCAGCTACGGACCTTGCACACGTTTGCGCGCAGCGCGTGAGAAAAGTGCGGCATGTCCGAGGGTGCGGAGCTAAGCTCCGTGGCACACTTGAAGAGCTGCGCGTGCGCTGTGTAAGCAGAGCGGGGTGCGCGCACGCACTGGTGCCAGAGTGGAGGTCTGAGGTAAGACAGGTAAGGAGGGAACACGTCGCAAAGGACGTGTTGGCCGATTCCTTACAGGGACAACCTGAGAGGGCTATTAGGATGTACGCAATCATCGATGATCAGAGCAACAGATCATTGGCAAAGTCAGAGTTCTTTAGCTTGTTCAACACACAAGACAATGCCTCACCCTGCACACTCAGAACCTGCGCAGGGCTGACTGAGACAACGGGGAGGAGAGCAAATGGCTACACCACATGTTCAGTGGGCGACAGATTGAAGATAGCTCTCCCTACACATAGAGTGTAATCACATGGCGGCAAACAGGAATGAGATTCCCACACCAGACGTGGCACGCCATCACCCACAACTCAGGGGAATAGCTAACCGCATTCCGCCGATAGAACAAGGCGCCAAGATCTTGCTGCTGCTCGGTAGGGACATCCTGAGGGTGCACAAAGTCCGCGAACAGCGCAACGGACCCCACAACGCCACATTTGCTCAAAGACTTGAACTGGGATGGGTGATAGTGGGCAATGTGTGCATTGGCAAAGGGCACAAACCAGACTACGTTGACGCCCGCAGAACAAATGTAATGGAACATGGACACACATCACTCTCCAAACCATGTCTTGGCCGTATCCAAGTGACAGGAAGGCCTAGCAAGGAGGAGAAACAAGTTCATACCCCTGAGAGACACCAAAACATCTTTGCATCAGGGGAATGTGACAATGGCCTAGGGAGCTCAGTAGTCCAGATGACAAAGGATGATGAGTCGACTTCACTAAGGGTGTAAAATAACCTCCAGAAGGTGATCGACAAAGAGATCGTCCAAAATAAGAAAAACAATCAGACAATCCTACTGCGAGCAATGGCACATATCAGACGCACAGCCATTGCTCTCCACCGAATGCTTGGTGGCAAAGCAGCCGGCTGCCACGATTGGCATACAGCTGCAGCGACTGTTATTCTAAAATTCACGGCGCCAGAACTGGCATTTTCTGCACTCGCCACACTCGCGTCTTAAGGCGGTACGGTTGGAAAACATCCCGCGCCATGACACGGGTATTCCGAGCGGTACACCGGGCGAAGTTTTAGAATAACGGCCGCTGTATCTGCAAAAGGCTGCACCCTGTAGATAAAACTAAAGAGGCAAAAGGGCTGTCCTCTCACACGTGTACAAAGGAGCAGGTGCAGAGACTTTCACAAAAGGGCTGTCCTGTCACACGTGTACAAAGGAGCAGGTGCAGAGACTTTCACAAAAGGGCTGTCCTCTCACACGTGTACAAAGGAGCAGGTGCAGAGACTTTCACAAAAGGGCTGTCCTCTCACACGTGTACAAAGGAGCAGGTGCAGAGACTTTCACAAAAGGGCTGTCCTCTCACACGTGTACAAAGGAGCAGGTGCAGAGACTTTCACAAAAGGGCTGTCCTCTCACACGTGTACAAAGGAGCAGGTGCAGAGACTTTCACAAAAGGGCTGTCCTCTCACACGTGTACAAAGGAGCAGGTGCAGAGACTTTCACAAAAGGGCTGTCCTCTCACATGTACAAAGGAGCAGGTGCAGAGACTTTCACAAAAGGGCTGTCCTCTCACACGTGTACAAAGGAGCAGGTGCAGAGACTTTCACAAAAGGGCTGTCCTCTCACATGTGTACAAAGGAGCAGGTGCAGAGACTTTCACAAAAGGGCTGTCCTCTCACACGCTTACAAAGGAGCAGGTGCAGAGACTTTCACAAAAGGGCTGTCCTCTCACATGTGTACAAAGGAGCAGGTGCAGAGACTTTCACAAAAGGGCTGTCCTCTCACATGTGTACAAAGGAGCAGGTGCAGAGACTTTCACAAAAGGGCTGTCCTCTCACATGTGTACAAAGGAACAGGTGCAGAGACTTTCACAAAAGGACATAGTGGAGCACCCCTCAGCTAGCCTGAACGGTGCACCCACCCAGCATCCCTTGCCAAAAGTGACATTGGAGCCAGTGGTACCGGCCGGTACCACATTATGATGTGAACATGGACTTTATGCATTCACGTATGTTCCACATAATTCAGATATAGTGGTATCTACAGATTCCAGACAGGGAGTGTCGTGGAACAGGATTAGGCATTTTCTGTCTCCCTTTGCAGTTTAATGATAGCTGTCTCCCTAGTTTAGCTGCCTGTTTTCCTCCTGTTCCAGCATTCAGCTGCCTGTGTAAATGAAACATTGTTGCTACATTTGCCTTCTTACACAGCCCTAGCTGGTTGCCCTGGCAACCTTCCAATCTTCTTAGCTAGAAGGTTGGTTCAGCCCGGCTCCCCCGTCTGTCTGGCAGTTACATTGGTCCTTAGACCTTTCCTGTCTGTCACAGGACAATGTGCTGCTTTCTCTACAAGCTGGCTTAGTGAGTACATGCTACCCTCCATTAAACTCCCTGCAAGGCCATCCTTTTTTACCTTCCCCCCCATACCAAGGCACCTTCATCTAGAGAAGCACTCTCTCACTACATACCACCATCAGCAAGTACCTGTTATATTTCTGTTGACTCGCCCAATAAAGTTGAAGAAAATAGAAGGACTTCGTGTTCTTTCAAAAGGGGCTGAGTTAAACCACTGGAGTCACTCACATCCTACATGTGACACTAAAAGGTGCTAAATAGCTCTCTCACAAACCCAAATAATAGTGCATACAGTACAATAGTGCATTCAGAAATTAAATAAATAAATATTTATGATAGTGTCCAAATGTGCAAATATAATAAATATAAATAAAATAACACTCTTAAGGGTGAACTATAAGTGAATAAGAGGTAAACAGACACACTCAACCCTTAGTGAAGACTGTTCCAATAGTCTTCTGCACAAACTTCTTCCACAAGGACCAGGGGAGTGCAGTTTGTAACCATGAAAGTAAAGAAACATCACATAGTGCAGTAATGTTATATAAAGATTATACAATAATATTGGGCTCGCGAATGGCTACTCACAATGGAGCAGATATAAACGAGCAGTCATCCAACTCAAGGGGTAGATGTTCCCCTAGGTATGCAGCAATATCCAGCAGCCATTCCCAAAAAGAAGAACAAACCGATAGTGTGGATAGAAAAATATATTGACACAAAGTAAAATACAGTTCAAGGCTTACACTTAAGATGGTTGTTGCAGTGTACATGCAACTACACACGCGGGTTTCTTGACAAGGCTTATTTATTTAGCCTTAAAAGATATACAGCACACAAAACAAAAATAGCTTGTCATCAGCAACAAAAGAAAATGGCTTTTCTTCAGCAGACAAACAAAAACAGTTTCTCTTTAGCAGACAGTGTATAAATCAGGCAGTTACCCTTTTCTATGCAGGGGCCAGACAGTTCACAATTCATCTACTTTGCTAATCAGACCTTGTATCAGGAAATCTCTTCAGCAGCTTACTCCTCTCTCCTCAACAGCCAGGCTCCATGTGTCTACAGCCTGGGTTTTAACACACCTTGATTAGGCAGCTGGGATCCAACTAATTGTCCTGAGGTTCCCAGCTGAAGTTAACCTAGTCAGTGCTGCATTGCAGACTAGACATAGGTTTTCCAGGCATATCACTGGTGGCTTTTATTTACCCTGTCACAATGGTAATATTGCGCGGTGTGTAACATGTGGCAGGTGCACAGTGGGTCGCGATCTCCCTGTGTACCGCGCTGCTCTCAGCTTCTCCGGAACACTTCCGCATCCACGCCGGGGGGTTCACGTCACTTCCGGTGCGGCCGGAACCTCCGGACTCGATGGTATGGATGCGCTCTCATTGCTCTCTCTCGAAAATCTCTTGCTGAAACACTCAACGCGTTTCGCCGTTGGTCCCAACTTGTTGGATGACTGCTCGTTTATATCTGCTCCATTGTGAGTAGCCATTCGCGAGCCCAATATTATTGTATAACCTTTATATAACATTACTGCACTATGTGATGTTTCTTTACTACTTTCATGGTTACAAACTGCACATCCTACATGATTCCAGAATATATATTATATATACACACACACACACACACACACACACACACACACAGGGACTGCAGTGTATGTGTGTATATGTAACCCGGTTTTCCCTTCCCCCCTCCCCCCAAATCGCAGATAGGGTCTATCATGGGAAAAGCTACGCTGGTTACTGGAAGTAGTGTGGTACATACCTGCTGATAAACAGTAGCCCTGAGTCTCCCACCTTGAGACAGGTCCCACTGAGGGACCGAAACGTCGGTTTATGTGTCTTTTTCAATACAAAAACTTGTGATCAAACTTACCAGAGTGCTGTCTCCTGATCTCGTCCTTCAAACGGTATCGTATGGTTTATATATATATATATATATATATGTCAGGGGATACTCCCCGCTCTGTCCAAAACAGTGCGGGGAAGTCGCTGACTTAAAACACGTGCTGTGGTCTTGCCCGAAAGTGGTCCCGATTTGGGAACATATCAGAGAATGGCTTCAAAAGATACTCCAGTTTGAGATCCCCCTGGATCCGTGGTTGTTCCTTGTGGGCAGACGGATGCAGGGAGAGTCGAACGCGACACACAAATTGGTTGCACATTTTGCAACCGCCACGAGGTGTGAGATTGCAGCACTGTGGAGACGAGTTGAATTACCAATTATTCCCAGAATCAGGAATAGAATTTGGCATGTCTGCCAGATGGAACAGTTGACTAGTTGGGTCAACGACACTGGCCCAAATTTTCTAAAAGTGTGGGCACCGTGGCTCGCCTAGACAGACATCCCGGGGATAAGTGCCAACACAATCTTGCACTAATAGTAATAGATGCGTTCTCCTCTAACACAACAGGATTCACGACCACATAGTAACGTGACAGGTAGGTACTTCCCCATAGATAGGTGACGGTCACCCAAAGATTCGGAGTAACAGAACCTGACTGATGAAGCAAGAGAGGAAGCAAACACAAGAACCAGGGCAGCTTCAATCCATCCCCCCCCCCTTTTGTGTTTCCCACGGTCCTGTCCTTGTCACGTAAGTCACGATCGTCCTGACTGATGTGTAAATGTAGTCTGTCAAGTTAGTTACATGTCTAATTGTTTCCCCAGACATAACGGGGTTGTTCAGTTAATTTACATTGTGGTACTATATATTGGTTTGTGACAAAATGTAAGATTTTTAAAACCTAATAAAAATGAAAGTTGAAAAAAATAAATATATAATATATATATATATATATATATATATATATATATATATATATATATATATATATTATATATATTATATATATTATATATTTATTTTTATATTATATTATTATATTATATTAATATTAAATAATATTATATATATATATATATATAGTGGTTGACAAATCACCAAAAAATCTACTCGCCACACAAAAAAATCTACTCGCCACACAAAAAAATCTACTCGCCACCTAGTACCAAATGTGTGCTGCTTGGGCCAATATTTACTCGCCCGGGGGTTAAATCCACTCGCCCGGGGCGAGCAAATGTATAGGTTTCCCCTTTCCCCCCCCCCCGCTCCCCTTCCCCCCCCACTCCCCTTCCCCCCCCCCCGCTCCCCTTCCCCCCCTGCTCCCCTTCCCCCCCCTCCCCTTCCCCCCCCGCTCCCCTTCCCTCCCCGCTCCCCTTCCCCCCCCACTCCCCTTCCCCCCCCCTCTCCCCTTACCCCCCCCCTCTCCCCTTACCCCCCCCCGCTCCCCTTACCCCCCCCCGCTCCCCTTACCCCCCCTCCGCTCCCCTCCCCTTCCTCCTCCGCTCCCCTTCCCCCCTCCGCTCCCCTTTCCCCCCCCCCTCCGCTCCCCTTTCCCCCCCCTCCGCTCCCCTTTCCCCCCCCCTCCGCTCCCCTTTCCCCCCCCCTCCGCTCCCCTTTCCCCCCCCCTCCGCTCCCCTTTCCCCCCCCTCCGCTCCCCTTTTCCCCCCCCGCTCCCCTTTCCCCCCCCTCCGCTCCCCTTTCCCCCCCCTCCGCTCCCCTTTCCCCCCCCCTCCGCTCCCCTTTCCCCCCCCTCTGCTCCCCTTTTCCCCCCCCTCCCCTCCCCTGCACCCCCCTCCCCTCCACCCCCCTCCCCTCCACCCCTTTCCCCTCCCACCCCCTCCCACACTTCCACCCCTTCCCCCCCCTCCTCTAACCCTTCCCCCCCCCTCCTCTAACCCTTCCCCCCTCCTCTAACCCTTCCCCCCTCCTCTAACCCTTCCCCCCTCCTCTAACCCTTCCCCCCTCCTCCACCCCTTGCCCCCCTCCTCCACCCCTTGCCCCCCTCCTCCACCCCTTGCCCCCCTCCACCACCCCCTCCTCCCCTTCCCGCCGCCCTTCGCCTTCCTGCCCGCCTTACCGCCTCCCCACCCCCGCCTCTGCCTTTCACCCGCCCTTACTCCGGCCGCCTCTGCCTTTCACCCACCGCCTCACAGCCGCTGCACGCACTCAACAGACACCCGCCACACTCGACACATACCTGCCGCCACACACACCTGCTGCCTCCCGCCCCTACGCACCGACATCACTGACCCACCGCCTCACACCCTAGCAGGACCCCCACTCACAGACAGCACTCACAACCCACGCGCCACCCGCCGCCTCACACCCTAGCAGGACCCCCACTCACAGACAGCACTCACAACCCACGCGCCACCCGCCGCCTCACACCCTAGCAGGACCCACACTCACAGACAGCACTCACAACCCACGCACCACCCGCCGCCTCACACCCTAGCAGGACCCCCACTCGCAGACAGCACTCACAACCCACGCGCCACCCGCCGCCTCACACCCTAGCAGGACACACGCCTCACATTTTTACATCACTTATGGCACCAAAATATACATTGTACTGTGGTGTGGTTACAATAAACCATTTTTATACAACATCGTATTACATTTTCTTCCATCTTTCTTTTCAATATTATTATCCAACCTTTACAACAAATACTCACCTATTGTTCCACAATTTATAAATAATACTACCTATTACGCATTTACATCCCGGGCAACGCCGGATCTCTCAGCTAGTGTTTTATAATTCTTGTTCAGCTAGTCTTGGCTGATTGGAGGGTGGCAACCTCCTAATCAATTGAAGCTCACTCCCTCCCACATTAAAATGGTTAAAAGCTCACTCCATAGCATCTCCCACTCTCAGGGGAACTTGCCTGCATGCAGTGTGATTGTGACAAATCTATTACAGAGTGCTTTTCCTGGTAATGTACAGGTTAATAAAAGCTTCAATCAGACTTAGAACTTTTGCAACTTATATTGACAGATTTATTATAAATCATTCTTCCTGCCAATGCACAGGTTATTAAGAATTTATATTAGCGTTAGGGACCCTTGAAACGTGGTCTGCCGTGCAGTGGCTCAAGGGCTTACAACAATTTGGCCAAAATGTTAAACTAAAAGACCATTTTATTTATTAGTTATTTATACATGTATATTTAGGCACTGTACCGTATATAAGTTTTTCTGGATGTGCACTGAGCTTTGTCTGTGTTTTATGTTATGTCTCTGGTTTTAAATCTATATATTGCCATGCTCAGTAGCACTCCTCTGTGAAACTTATATGCTTATATATATGTTGTGGGTATTTTGGGGGTTCAATATGAGCTTGTAGGTGTTCTGAATGTTATATATATATATATATATATATATATATATATATATATGAGAAAAAAAAGAAAGAAAAAGCGCCCGATCCTTGTGTAAAATCAGATAATAAAGGGTTTTAATTTGCCATGAACAGACGATTACCAACTCACACTTTGTCAAATAAAATCAAGCAATTTATGGGACAGGCCCATGCACCACGCCGACGACCAGATAGCACAGCTGTCCTCCGTCTGCATACAGATACTGCCGCTGTAACTCAGCTCTGCTGTGGGATGCGCTGCCAGTAAAACCTTTCTCTTTCACCTCAGTTGGAATGTGGATGGAGAACAAAAACCCGGGCGCTACCTAGGAAGATGATAGGTATAGTGAAAGGGGGATATAACAACCTTGGTAGTAGGCAAGGTGTCCCTCTGCTTCTTTTCCACCTGTGACTCAAAAAACCCCAATATAGGATCTACCCAGGATTCGAATTACGGAGCCTGAGGAAGCCCAAAAGGCGAAACGCGTAGCTCAAAATACCCCAACATTTTTGGTCCTATCAAGCCACCGTCGGGAGCAGGACACGCGGACGTGCAGCGCTACATCCGGACGCGGAGGCAGTTCAGCTGCAGCACCACAAGCCCTGCTCGATTTCCCAAAGACTGGCTTTTTTACTTTCCCACAGAGTGACTCACGGATTGAGTTAGCTGTGTTCTGTTGTTGTACTGTCCATTCAATAAAGACTTTAGCTTTGTATTCATCGGGCTCAGACCTTTTTGACCCTATTAGGGGGGGGGGGGTGAGGACCCACGTTTAGCACCAGTGGACCTCTCCTAGCTGGGACCTAGAAGGAGAACTAAAAGATACCATTTCCAAGTGTGCACTCACACTTGGCCGTGTGAGTAGTAACATTTTATTTTATTTCTGCCTTTAAACTGAGGTGTGGCCTTTAACCTTCTGTTTTTAGAGCGTTTACTTCCCATTAAGAAGCGGGACTGCCCCATAAAGACTAAGAGACCATCCCCTAGAGCGCACGCACACATGCCCGTGTGAGTGTTTTATTTATATTCTTGCTCTACATCCTGGTATCTTCCGGATAAAATCACAGTTTACTCATACATATTGTGTGTATTTTTATTCCGAGGGTGTGACGAACATCAAAGAAGTAGGAGAAAGAAATTACAGACGCAAGGCGGCGAAAGTATCCAGAAGACAGGAAGGAGACGCAAGAAGAAAAAGAGAAGAAGGAAAAGTGAGCCCAAAAGATACCTTTATGCGACAGCATTCGCACAAGGCCGTGTGAGTGTTAAAATTTATTATACACCCTCAAAACCCTTGAGATTGGCATAGAGCATTTTACAACCTTTTTAGGTTATTTATCAGATTTTCACCAGTGCTCCCCCATCCCCCCCTTTTTTCTTACCTCAGTTGGAATAGTAGGTACTTCTGGCTGCATTCAATCCTCCACCGATCGTATTGCAGGATACTCCTGGACTGACGTCACTGCTCTGGAGCCTGGGCGCATGAAACGCGTAGGGTCACGTGGTACAGGAAGTACGGTGGCCGAACAGCCCAGGCTCCAGAGCAGAGAAAGAGCTTTGAGAAAGTTACCCGAGAGTGACGAAACGCGTCAGGGAGCGTCATCACGTCAGACGCATTGACACTGACGTCATCAACGAGCGCTGGAACGGACTGATCCATGCGCACTGCTGCAGAAGCTCCTACAACACGGAGCCATCTTACAGGACTCATATACTGCAGGAGTGAATACCATCTGCTCTGGACATCTGTTTAGGAGTACGATCCTGAGACTGCAAGACAGGGACTGCCCCAAGACGCTGCAGACATTTACCGGATGGTGGTGATTATATCACGCAATGCTTGATTTTATTGTACCCTTGTGAGTGCATTTTTTACCCCCCTTTCCCCCTCCCCTCATTAAAATACAATTTTACGCTATGGGCGTGCGCTCTCTCTTCCTTTTTTCCCCCTAGATTCACTGTGGACTTGGTTTGACCACACTGAGAGCTGCCGGAGACCCTCCATACCGGAACCCACATCCACATTAATACTGGACTTATTTTTGAGGACTGGTTTTTATACTCTTTTTTCTCTGTTTTTGATGTTTTATGTTGCATATTTATATTTATATATTTATTGAATTAGTTCATGGTTTATAGTTTGATTGATTTGATTATATATATATATTTTATACTATATAGTTTATATTGTTCATTTATCATATACTATTATAATTTATTATTTATTTATTAATTATTTTATATAGTTCATGCACTTTATGGTTTTGGCTTAATAGAGGCGCTGCTTTTTTCTTTTTTGTTTGTCATATATATACAGTGGTCGACAAATCACCAAAAAATCTACTCGCCACCTAGTACCAAACGTGTGCTGCTTGGGCCAATAGGAGCTCGCCACGATGTTAAATCCACTCGCCCGGGGCGTGCAAATGTATAGGTTTGTCGAACACTGTATATGTAACGGGTATTCCCCCCCCCCCAATCGCAGATCTGATGTGGGTGCAAGGAACATACGTGTTACCATAGGTGTGGTGCATTACCTGTTGGCTCGCAGGAGGGCTGAGCTTCCGCCACGGGGAACCTGGGGCAATTATACTAGGGGTAACCACTTACTCAATTCAGCGCCTCCACCTGCGATGGCTCCCACCAGAGGGGGAGTGGTTCCTCGCAGGACAATACAATAATCACATACACGAGAATATATATATATTAACGAGTGACTTTACTAACAAGCAATATAACATATCACGCAATACCTTTATATAACCTGTGTCCCTCTCTAGAGGAGACACCTACGGCGTAGCGCAGGACGCTTCCCCAACACCAGGTGATCCCACCCAGTGTCCCGAGAATCCCACCCAATGTCCCGCACTCTTGGAGAGAACGTGGGTGACTGCGCAGTCACAGTTACACTAAGGGCCCGTTTGTGCACTTATGACTGTATGGTACCTGCCGAGCACTCCGGTACTCGGATCAGCAACTGGCTTCGCAAAGGGTCAGACGTGTGATGAATCCGTCTGATCCTCCAACCGAACTCCTTTGTACGCAGACCGCCAGGGCGGTCTCCCTCTGGAAAAGTCTCTGCGGACCCCAACGTGGGTCCGAACCGCTTTACAGGAACCGCAGCGTCCGCTGAGTCCCTAACTAACACTTGGCTCTAACGTGACAGGAACCCTAACTTAGGGCCTGTCCCTGTGGTACCGCAACCTAAAGTGGCTTTGGGGAAAACTCCTAGAGGCCTACCGGGGTTAATAACCTGCCCCACTCCCCTAACTCTTCCCAGCCCTGACTGTACTTACTAAGACCTAACGAGTCCCAGCGCCTACAGCAGCAAGCTGTAGCTCACTGGATGCTGCAGCCAACGTGCTGCGCAACAAGGTGCCTGCCTGTCAGACCTCACAGCACTAACAGCCGTGACTCTGACAAGGCAGCACTCTACACTAAGGGCAGCGTCCCTATCTGGGGCCTCCCTCAGCACTTACCCACTAAGCTAGTGGGGAGTTGGGGCCTACCTGGGGTGTGGGTACCTATATGGGTGCAGGAGCTGCACTCGCTCCCCGCACCCTTCCTTCCCTCACAGCTCCCTGACTCCAACTCTCTGTAACCTTTCTTTCCCAGCTCCCACTAATGTAAGTGGCAGGGTCCCTAACCTGAGGGCTGCCCCTGGCAACACTCACCTTACTGGGGAGCTGAGCTATCTCGGGCCCTGGGGGTGCTGGCCTAGTACAGGGAGTCCCCGACTCCTGTACCCTACCTCCTTCCCTGGGCTGCTCCGGTCTCTCACTGACTAGTGTCCTCTTTTGCCCGCGAAATGTATCCACTTGCTCTCCTGGCTGTCCTGCAGCCCTATTGGCTCCTATGGAGCACCTGGGGTGCTTGGCCCTAAGCCTCATGGGAGTTGTAGTCCCGTGGAGGCTGTACTTACATTGGGGCCGCGTGCGCGCCTTCCCTATGCCTGCACTAGCTCCTAATGGCCGCCACAACATCTCCCTACCTATCCTTACTCTCGCGCGATTCTTCCCTGCCCTCGCGCCATCTTCTGCGCATGCGCGACTATCTCGGGCCGCCGGGGACTCTCTGCGCATGCGCGAACCGGTGCAACATGGCGGCGCCCTGTGCAAGAGCCGCCGGAGATCTCCTGCACTCCGGCGAGCTCCCTCTTCGGCCCCCAGCCTCCGGAATGGCCGTCGGGTCTGCCGCTGGCCTCTGGCAGTACCCGGCAGCGTCCGTGGCCACGGAGGCTCCCTGGGGGGTCGAGGGGAGAAAAAGGTGACCTGGCTACACATATATATACACACACACACACACACACACACACACACACACACACACACACTCTCTCTGCAGGGTATGTGTGTATATATTATATCACTGTGTGTTGCTTTCAGTTTCGTTTCTTCCTGAACCACAGAGCTGTGCATGCACACTCACTGTTAGTGCATGCACCCTCCCACGCTCGGCATGTGACACTCACTGTTAGTGCATGCACCCTCCCACGCTCGGCATGTGACACTCACTGTTAGTGCATGCACCCTCCCACGCTCGGCATGTGACACTCACTGTTAGTGCATGCACCCTCCCACGCTCGGCATGTGACACATGGGAAGGCGTCTCTGCATCTGGATGTATGAGGAAGCTTGTGTACAGTTCTTGGAGGTGCTGTATGTTCCTAGAGGTACCGAGGTGTGCGTGCATTATCGCTGCTTTATAGCAGAGTGGTGAGTACCATGTAATGGGGGGGGGGGTCGCTGTTATTCATTGTTCTTGTTCGTGGGACACAGCGTGGTTGTGTGAGGGACACTGTGTGCGTGGGACACTGTGTGGGACATGGCGTGTCTGTGTGTGGGACACTATCTGTGTGGGACACTATGTGTGTGGGACACTGCGTGTCTGTGTGTGGGACACTGTGTGTGTGGGACACTGTGTGTGGGACACTGCGTGTCTGTGTGGGACACTGTGTGCGTGGGACACTATGTGTGTGGGACACTGTGTGCGTGGGACACTATCTGTGTGGGACACTGCGTGTCTGTTTGTGGGACACTGTGTGTGTGGGACACTATCTGTGTGGGACACTGTGTGCGTGGGACACTGTGTGGGACATGGCGTGTCTGTGTGTGGGACACTATCTGTGTGGGACACTATCTGTGTGGGACACTATGTGTGTGGGACACTATGTGTGTGGGACACTATGTGTGTGGGACACGGCGTGTCTGTGTGTGGGACACTGTGTGTGTGGGACACTATCTGTGTGGGACACTGCGTGTCTGTGTGTGGGACACTGTGTGTGGGGGACACTGTGTGTGTGGGACACTGTGTGCGTGGGACACTGTGTGGGACACTGCGTGTCTGTGTGTGGGACACTGTGTGTGTGGGACACTATCTGTGTGGGACACTGTGTGCGTGGGACACTGTGTGGGACATGGCGTGTCAGTGTGTGGGACACTATCTGTGTGGGACACTATGTGTGTGGGACACTATGTGTGTGGGACACTATGTGTGTGGGACACGGCGTGTCTGTGTGTGGGACACTGTGTGTGTGGGACACTATCTGTGTGGGACACTGCGTGTCTGTGTGTGGGACACTGTGTGTGTGGGACACTGTGTGTGTGGGACACTGTGTGTGTGGGACACTATCTGTGTGGGACACTGCGTGTCTGTGTGTGGGACACTGTGTGTGTGGGACACTATCTGTGTGGGACACTATGTGCGTGGGACACTATGTGTGTGGGACACTGTGTGTGTGGGACACTGTGTGTGTGGGACACTGTGTGTGTGGGACACTATGTGTGTGGGACACTGTGTGTGTGGGACACTATCTGTGTGGGACACTGTGTGTGTGGGACACGGCATGTCTGTGTGTGGGACACTGTGTGTGTGGGACACTGTGTGCGTGGGACACTGCGTGTCTGTGTGTGGGACACTGTGTGTGTGGGACACTGTGTGTGTGGGACACTATCTGTGTGGGACACGGCGTGTCTGTGTGTGGGACACTGTGTGTGTGGGACACTATCTGTGTGGGACACGGCGTGTCTGTGTGTGGGACACTGTGTGTGTGGGACACTGTGTGCGTGGGACACTATCTGTATAGAACACTGTGTGCGTGGGACACTGTGTGTGTGGGACACTGTGTGTGTGGGACACGGCGTGTCTGTGTGTGGGACACTGTGTGTGTGGGACACTATCTGTGTGGGACACGGCGTGTCTGTGTGTGGGACACTGTGTGTGTGGGACACTGTGTGCGTGGGACACTATCTGTATAGAACACTGTGTGCGTGGGACACTGTGTGTGTGGGACACTGTGTGTGTGGGACACTATGTGTGTGGGACACGGCGTGTCTGTGTGTAGGACACTGTGTGTGTGGGACACTGTGTGTGGGACACGGCGTGTCTGTGTGTGGGACACTGTGTGCGTGGGACACTATGTGTGTGGGACACGGCGTGTCTGTGTGTGGGACACTGTGTGCGTGGGACACGGCGTGTCTGTGTGTGGGACACTGTGTGCGTGGGACACTATGTGCGTGGGACACTATCTGTGTGGGACACGGCGTGTCTGTGCGTGGGACACTGTGTGTGGGACACTATCTGTGTGGGACACGGCGTGTCTGTGTGTGGGACACTGTGTGCGTGGGACACTATCTGTGTGGGACACTGTGTGTGGGACACGGCGTGTCTGTGTGTGGGACACTGTGTGCGTGGGACACTATCTGTATAGAACACTGTGTGTGTGGGACACTATGTGTGTGGGACACGGCGTGTCTGTGTGTGGGACACTGTGTGTGTGGGACACTGTGTGCGTGGGACACTATCTGTGTGGGACACTGTGTGTCTGTGTGTGGGACACTGTGTGCGTCGGACACTGTGTGTGGGACACGGCGTGTCTGTGTGTGGGACACTGTGTGCGTGGGACACTATGTGTGTGGGACACGGAGTGTCTGTGTGTGGGACACTGTGTGCGTGGGACACGGCGTGTCTGTGTGGGACACTGTGTGCGTGGGACACTATGTGTGTGGGACACTATGTGTGTGGGACACGGCGTGTCTGTGTGTGGGACACTGTGTGCGTGGGACACTATGTGTGTGGGACACGGCGTGTCTGTGTGTGGGACACTGTGTGCGTGGGACACGGCGTGTCTGTGTGTGGGACACTGTGTGCGTGGGACACTATCTGTGTGGGACACGGCGTGTCTGTGTGTGGGACACTATCTGTGTGGGACACGGCGTGTCTGTGCGTGGGACACTATCTGTGTGGGACACGGCGTGTCTGTGTGTGGGACACTGTGTGCGTGGGACACTATCTGTGTGGGACACGGCGTGTCTGTGTGTGGGACACTGTGTGCGTGGGACACTATCTGTGTGGGACACTATCTGTGTGGGACACGGCGTGTCTGTGTGTGGGACACTGTGTGCGTGGGACACTATCTGTGTGTGGGACACTGTGTGTGTGGGACACTATCTGTGTGGGACACGGCGTGTCTGTGTGTGGGACACTGTGTGTCTGTGTGTGGGACACTGTGTGTGGGACACTGTGTGCGTGGGACACTATCTGTGTGGGACACTATCTGTGTGGGACACGGCGTGTCTGTGTGTGGGACACTGTGTGCGTGGGACACTATCTGTGTGTGGGACACTGTGTGTGTGGGACACTATCTGTGTGGGACACGGCGTGTCTGTGTGTGGGACACTGTGTGTGTGGGACACTGTGTGCGTGGGACACTATCTGTATAGAACACTGTGTGCGTGGGACACTGTGTGTGGGACACGGCGTGTCTGTGTGTGGGACACTGTGTGCGTGGGACACTGTGTGTGTGGGACACTGTGTGTGTGGGACACGGCGTGTCTGTGTGTGGGACACTGTGTGCGTGGGACACTATGTGTGGGACACGGCGTGTCTGTGTGTGGGACACTGTGTGCGTGGGACACTATCTGTGTGTGGGACACTGTGTGTGTGGGACACTATCTGTGTGGGACACGGCGTGTCTGTGTGTGGGACACTGTGTGTCTGTGTGTGGGACACTGTGTGTGTGGGACACTGTGTGCGTGGGACACTATCTGTATAGAACACTGTGTGCGTGGGACACTGTGTGTGTGGGACACTGTGTGTGTGGGACACTATGTGTGTGGGACACGGCGTGTCTGTGTGTGGGACACTGTGTGCGTGGGACACTATGTGTGGGACACGGCGTGTCTGTGTGTGGGACACTGTGTGCGTGGGACACTGTGTGTGGGACACTGTGTGTGTGGGACACTATCTGTGTGGGACACGGCGTGTCTGTGTGTGGGACACTGTGTGTGTGGGACACTATCTGTGTGGGACACGGCGTGTCTGTGTGTGGGACACTGTGTGCGTGGGACACTATGTGTGTGGGACATGGCGTGTCTGTGTGTGGGACACTGTGTGCGTGGGACACGGCGTGTCTGTGTGTGGGACACTGTGTGCGTGGGACACTATGTGCGTGGGACACTATCTGTGTGGGACACGGCGTGTCTGTGTGTGGGACACTGTGTGCGTGGGACACTATCTGTGTGGGACACGGCGTGTCTGTGTGTGGGACACTGTGTGCGTGGGACACTATCTGTGTGGGACACGGCGTGTCTGTGTGTGGGACACTGTGTGCGTGGGACACTATCTGTATAGAACACTGTGTGCGTGGGACACTATGTGTGTGGGACACGGCGTGTCTGTGTGTGGGACACTGTGTGCGTGGGACACTGTGTGTGGGACACTATCTGTGTGGGACACTGTGTGTCTGTGTGTGGGACACTGTGTGTGTGGGACACTATGTGTGTGGGACACTGTGTGTCTGTGTGTGGGACACTGTGTGTGTGGGACACTATCTGTGTGGGACACTATCTGTGTGGGACACGGCGTGTCTGTGTGTGGGACACTGTGTGCGTGGGACACTATCTGTGTGGGACACGGCGTGTCTGTGTGTGGGACACTGTGTGTGTGGGACACTATCTGTGTGGGACACGGCGTGTCTGTGTGTGGGACACTGTGTGTCTGTGTGTGGGACACTGTGTGTGTGGGACACTATGTGTGTGGGACACGGCGTGTCTGTGTGTGGGACACTGTGTGCGTGGGACACTATCTGTGTGGGACACGGCGTGTCTGTGTGTGGGACACTGTGTGTCTGTGTGTGGGACACTGTGTGTGGGACACGGCGTGTCTGTGTGTGGGACACTGTGTGCGTGGGGCACTATCTGTGTGGGACACGGCGTGTCTGTGTGTGGGACACTGTGTGCGTGGGACACTATCTGTGTGGGACACGGCGTGTCTGTGTGTGGGACACTGTGTGTCTGTGTGTGGGACACTGTGTGTGTGGGACACTATCTGTGTGGGACACGGCGTGTCTGTGCGTGGGACACTGTGTGTCTGTGTGTGGGACACTGTGTGTGTGGGACACTATCTGTGTGGGACACGGCGTGTCTGTGTGTGGGACACTGTGTGTCTGTGTGTGGGACACTGTGTGTGTGGGACACTATCTGTGTGGGACACGGCGTGTCTGTGTGTGGGACACTGTGTGTCTGTGTGTGGGACACTGTGTGTGTGGGACACTATGTGTGTGGAACACGGCGTGTCTGTGTGTGGGACACTGTGTGTGGGACACTATGTGTGTGGGACACGGCGTGTCTGTGTGGGACACTGTGTGCGTGGGACACTGTGTGCGTGGGACACTGTGTGTGGGATACTGTGTGTCTGTGTGTGGGACACTGTGTGCGTGGGACACTGTGTGTGGGACACGGCGTGTCTGTGTGTGGGACACTGTGTGCGTGGGGCACTATCTGTGTGGGACACGGCGTGTCTGTGTGTGGGACACTGTGTGCGTGGGACACTATCTGTGTGGGACACGGCGTGTCTGTGTGTGGGACACTGTGTGTCTGTGTGTGGGACACTGTGTGCGTGGGACACTGTGTGTGTGGGACACTATGTGTGTGGGACACTGTGTGTGTGGGACACGGCATGTCTGTGTGTGGGACACTGTGTGTGTGGGACACTATATGTGCGTGGGACACTGCGTGTCTGTGTGTGGGACACTGTGTGCGTGGGACACTATGTGTGTGGGACACTATCTGTGTGTGGGACACTGTGTGTGTGGGACACTATCTGTGTGGGACACGGCGTGTCTGTGTGTGGGACACTGTGTGCGTGGGACACTATCTGTATAGAACACTGTGTGTGTGGGACACTATGTGTGTGGGACACGGCGTGTCTGTGTGTGGGACACTGTGTGCGTGGGACACTATCTGTGTGGGACACTGTGTGTCTGTGTGTGGGACACTGTGTGCGTGGGACACTATGTGTGTGGGACACGGCGTGTCTGTGTGTGGGACACTGTGTGCGTGGGACACGGCGTGTCTGTGTGGGACACTGTGTGCGTGGGACACTATGTGTGTGGGACACGGCGTGTCTGTGTGTGGGACACTGTGTGCGTGGGACACGGCGTGTCTGTGTGGGACACTGTGTGCGTGGGACACGGCGTGTCTGTGTGGGACACTATGTGTGTGGGACACGGCGTGTCTGTGTGTGGGACACAGTGTGCGTGGGACACTATGTGCGTGGGGCACTATCTGTGTGGGACACGGCGTGTCTGTGTGTGGGACACTGTGCGTGGGGCACTATCTGTGTGGGACAGTATCTGTGTGGGACACGGCGTGTCTGTGTGTGGGACACTGTGCGTGGGGCACTATCTGTGTGGGACACGGCGTGTCTGTGTGTGGGACACTGTGTGCGTGGGACACTATGTGTGTGGGACACGGCGTGTCTGTGTGTGGGACACTGTGTGCGTGGGACACGGCGTGTCTGTGTGTGGGACACTGTGTGCGTGGGACACTATCTGTGTGGGACACGGCGTGTCTGTGTGTGGGACACTATCTGTGTGGGACACGGCGTGTCTGTGCGTGGGACACTATCTGTGTGGGACACGGCGTGTCTGTGCGTGGGACACTGTGTGTGGGACACTATCTGTGTGGGACACGGCGTGTCTGTGTGTGGGACACTGTGTGCGTGGGACACTATCTGTGTGGGACACTGCGTGTCTGTGTGTGGGACACTGTGTGCGTGGGACACTATCTGTGTGGGACACTATCTGTGTCGGACACGGCGTGTGTGGGACACTGTGTGCGTGGGACACTATCTGTATAGAACACTGTGTGCGTGGGACACTGTGTGCGTGGGACACTGTGTGTGTGGGACACTGTGTGTGTGGGACACTATGTGTGTGGGACACGGCGTGTCTGTGTGTAGGACACTGTGTGTGTGGGACACTGTGTGTGGGACACGGCGTGTCTGTGTGTGGGACACTGTGTGCGTGGGACACTATGTGTGTGGGACACGGCGTGTCTGTGTGTGGGACACTGTGTGCGTGGGACACGGCGTGTCTGTGTGTGGGACACTGTGTGCGTGGGACACTATGTGCGTGGGACACTATCTGTGTGGGACACGGCGTGTCTGTGCGTGGGACACTGTGTGTGGGACACTATCTGTGTGGGACACGGCGTGTCTGTGTGTGGGACACTGTGTGCGTGGGACACTATCTGTGTGGGACACTGTGTGTGGGACACGGCGTGTCTGTGTGTGGGACACTGTGTGCGTGGGACACTATCTGTATAGAACACTGTGTGTGTGGGACACTATGTGTGTGGGACACGGCGTGTCTGTGTGTGGGACACTGTGTGCGTGGAACACTGTGTGTGGGACACGGCGTGTCTGTGTGTGGGACACTGTGTGCGTGGGACACTATGTGTGTGGGACACGGCGTGTCTGTGTGTGGGACACTGTGTGCGTGGGACACGGCGTGTCTGTGTGGGACACTGTGTGCGTGGGACACTATGTGTGTGGGACACTATGTGTGTGGGACACGGCGTGTCTGTGTGTGGGACACTGTGTGCGTGGGACACTATGTGCGTGGGGCACTATCTGTGTGGGACACGGCGTGTCTGTGTGTGGGACACTGTGTGGGACATGGCGTGTCTGTGTGTGGGACACTGTGTGCGTGGGACACTATGTGTGTGGGACACTGTGTGCGTGGGACACTATGTGTGTGGGACACGGCGTGTCTGTGTGTGGGACACTGTGTGCGTGGGACACGGCGTGTCTGTGTGTGGGACACTGTGTGCGTGGGACACTATCTGTGTGGGACACGGCGTGTCTGTGTGTGGGACACTATCTGTGTGGGACACGGCGTGTCTGTGCGTGGGACACTATCTGTGTGGGACACGGCGTGTCTGTGCGTGGGACACTGTGTGTGGGACACTATCTGTGTGGGACACGGCGTGTCTGTGTGTGGGACACTGTGTGCGTGGGACACTATCTGTGTGGGACACTGCGTGTCTGTGTGTGGGACACTGTGTGCGTGGGACACTATCTGTGTGGGACACTATCTGTGTGGGACACGGCGTGTCTGTGTGTGGGACACTGTGTGCGTGGGACACTATCTGTGTGGGACACTATCTGTGTGGGACACGGCGTGTCTGTGTGTGGGACACTGTGTGCGTGGGACACTATCTGTGTGTGGGATACTGTGTGTGTGGGACACTATCTGTGTGGGACACGGCGTGTCTGTGTGTGGGACACTGTGTGTCTGTGTGTGGGACACTGTGTGTGTGGAACACTGTGTGCGTGGGACACTATCTGTATAGAACACTGTGTGCGTGGGACACTATCTGTATAGAACACTGTGTGTGGGACACTGTGTGTGTGGGACACTGTGTGCGTGGGACACTATGTGTGTGGGACACGGCGTGTCTGTGTGTGGGACACTGTGTGCGTGGGACACGGCGTGTCTGTGTGTGGGACACTGTGTGCGTGGGACACTATGTGCGTGGGACACTATCTGTGTGGGACACGGCGTGTCTGTGTGTGGGACACTGTGTGTGGGACACTATCTGTGTGGGACACGGCGTGTCTGTGTGTGGGACACGGCGTGTCTGTGCGTGGGACACTGTGTGTGGGACACTATCTGTGTGGGACACGGCGTGTCTGTGTGTGGGACACTGTGTGCGTGGGGCAATATCTGTGTGGGACACTATCTGTGTGGGACACGGCGTGTCTGTGTGTGGGACACTGTGTGTGGGACACTATCTGTGTGGGACACGGCGTGTCTGTGTGTGGGACACGGCGTGTCTGTGCGTGGGACACTGTGTGTGGGACACTATCTGTGTGGGACACGGCGTGTCTGTGTGTAGGACACTGTGTGTGTGGGACACTGTGTGGGACACGGCGTGTCTGTGCGTGGGACACTATGTGCGTGGGACACTATCTGTGTGGGACACGGCGTGTCTGTGCGTGGGACACTGTGTGTGGGACACTATCTGTGTGGGACACGGCGTGTCTGTGTGTGGGACACTGTGTGCGTGGGACACTGTGTGTGGGACACTATCTGTGTGGGACATGGCGTGTCTGTGTGTGGGGCACTATCTGTGTGGGACACGGCGTGTCTGTGTGTGGGACACTGTGTGTGTGGGACACTGTGTGCGTGGGACACTGTGTGCGTGGGACACTGTGTGTGTGGGACACTGTGTGTGGGACACGGCGTGTCTGTGTGTAGGACACTGTGTGCGTGGGACACTGTGGGTGGGACACGGCGTGTCTGTGTGTGGGACACTGTGTGCGTGGGACACTATGTGTGTGGGACACTATCTGTGTGGGACACGGCGTGTCTGTGTGTGGGACACTGTGTGTGTGGGACACTGTGTGCGTGGGACACTATGTGTGTGGGACACGGCGTGTCTGTGTGTGGGACACTGTGTGCGTGGGACACGGCGTGTCTGTGTGTGGGACACTGTGTGCGTGGGACACTATGTGCGTGGGACACTATCTGTGTGGGACACGGCGTGTCTGTGCGTGGGACACTGTGTGTGGGACACTATCTGTGTGGGACACGGCGTGTCTGTGTGTGGGACACTGTGTGCGTGGGACACTATCTGTGTGGGACACGGCGTGTCTGTGTGTGGGACACTGTGTGCGTGGGACACTATCTGTGTGGGACACTGTGTACGTGGGACACTATCTGTGTGGGACACTGTGTGCGTGGGACACTGTGTGTGTGGGACACTATCTGTGTGGGACACTGTGTGCGTGGGACACTATCTGTGTGGGACACTGTGTGCGTGGGACACTGTGTACGTGGGACACTATCTGTGTGGGACACTGTGTACGTGGGACACTATCTGTGTGGGACACTGTGTGCGTGGGACACTATCTGTGTGGGACACTGTGTGCGTGGGACACTATCTGTGTGGGACACTGTGTACGTGGGACACTATCTGTGTGGGACACTGTGTGCGTGGGACACTATCTGTGTGGGACACTGTGTACGTGGGACACTATCTGTGTGGGACACTATGTGTGTGGGACACTGTGTGCGTGGGACACTATCTGTGTGGGACACTGTGTACGTGGGACACTATCTGTGTGGGACACTGTGTGCGTGGGACACTATCTGTGTGGGACACTATGTGTGCGTGGGACACTATCTGTGTGGGACACTATGTGTGCGTGGGACACTATCTGTGTGGGACACTGTGTGTGTGGGACACTATCTGTGTGGGACACTGTGTGCGTGGGACACTGTGCGTGGGACACTGTGTGCGTGGATCTCACAGGAGACAGGACTTTTAACACCTTTTTAACCGGGATCATTCACTCGGCAAAACAAGGTAGTGGAACAAAGTGCAGTTTGTTGGTTTAAACCGGCGTACGCACAATGAATACATGAAATACACTCTTACTGGGGGTGAGAACTACGCTCACATAGGTGCAGAGCGCCCGCTTCGGAGGGCTTACCCTGACCGGGAAATACACCCGGCTTCCTGGTCTTTCGAGCTAAAAACCGTAGACGCGACCGCTACGTTCCAGAACAAGAACTTGGACCTCGCGCCTGACTAGTCTCTGCCGGGCAGCCTTTCTCAGCTCCAAAACCAGGCCGGTTTCTCTGCTATTTGTGACAGAGCCACTTAGAGAAGCCGACGCGCTTCACCGACACGAGTCACAGGACGGCTGGCTCTCTGCCTGGGGCTTCTCCTTACATACACTCTGCGGAGCTATGTTCAGCATGGAGGTAGGAGGAGCGGCCAATCAGAGCGTGGGGATTCCCTCCCCGCCAGCCAATAGGAATAGGGGCTCGTCTCTTGGCTGACGCCAAGCCGGCGGGAAATGCCGGGTAGGCGGGAAATACGAATTAGCCAATGGGAGAAGCGTCTACGAGCTGTATCTCCCCCGGCTAACTCATTGCCTCCCGCTGGGCAGGCTCCGCCAGGTCGGGGAGACTGAGAAGGTGTCCCCACGGGGTGCGCTTTGTTCCCCGGACCTGGCACTTCGCCCTTCCTCGCCCACCAAACGGTTTTGTCACCTTTGGACATCCTCCCTCCTTTGAACTCCGATGTCTATCCAGACTTCCGGCCCCTGGGTGGGTTCCCGGGCTGCCAGCAAAGACATTTATAGTAAATGCAGCAAACATGTTATAACATCTTGTAATACAGAATACGGGGAGACCCATACCTGTGAGGGAAAGGGGTCTGGGGTATCTGGGCTCGAAAACCAGGAGTATGGGGGGCATTGTGCAGCCCCGGTGTAATTCAACCCGCGTACCGGCAAATAGTGTCTGCACGCCGGGAAGAATTAGGGGACCACCGGTAACTTTGGCCCCCGAACTCCTACAAACAAGATAACTGCATTTCCACCCAATATCCCCCACCCAAGACTTACTCTCCTGAAGTTTCAGGAATCTGGGACAAGGGGAACAGGTAAAGTGGGAACGCGGGGGGCACTTACTTTTACAGGTTACATTACAGTGTCCCCGGCTTATGCTGCTACTTATTTGTCAGGGACCTACCGTTTTCAGGGGTAACCAGTCGGGGTTAACCATTATTATGCAGACTGGGTACCCCCTACCGTCACAGTGGGACTCGGCGTGTCGGGACACAGCACGCCCACGTGTGTGGGGGAAACGGCGCGCTTGTGCGTGGGGGGCACTGTGTGCTTGTGCGTGCGTGTGTGTATATGTATCAAAAGATATGAAACAGTATTATATAGAACTATAATACAAGGGAACAAAGTACACACAGTCTTATCTATTGTATGTCTTTATTTATATAGCGCCATTAATGTACATAGCGCTTCACAGCAGTAATACACGTGGTAATCAAATAAATGCAGTCAGTGGGGGACGGGGAGGGGGGGTGAGGGGTAAGGAGGGAAGAATCCTGCTCAGCTCAGCTCAAAATAGACTTTCTAGGGAGGTGCTATCAGGGTGAAACTTAGCGTATAGGAGGAGAGAGAAAGAACCCTATGTGATGCACTCAGCCCTACTAATAAAAATAATAAACTTTTATTTATTGAAAATTGCAAACATAACAAATATATTTAAAACCTAAAAAGTGTACTGTGCAGTTCTGATGTGCGTTCACTCTGAATGACCAGATAGTGTCATAACTCGTGTGATGCACAGTAGATAAGAGAGACTGTAGATTCTCACAATGCTAGTGTGTGAATATAGTGGATGCACAATGTATATGACCCTGTGGGGGAAACAACTGATGTGCACTCTACACAGGTGTTATAATACACAGGCACTGGGAGCATTAGTAATGCATTGGTGATACAACTCTGTGTTACAAGGCTGCAGGCAGGTGCATAATACTGCTGCATACACAGGGAGCCAAATGCAAACCCAGATAGGGAGAAGACCCCCCTGATGACAAATCAATGGGAGCGCTGCTAGGAGGTGGGTGCAGGTAAGTATACCCCGTTATTAACCTCATTAGAGTATACCAGACTAATAGCCAGGACTCACACTTATGTCAGCTCCTTCCAGAGGGGGGGGGGAGAGATGTTGTCACACCCCTGCTGTACTGTATATATACTCAGAGCTAGCCAGTGCCAGCAGAGGCTCTCATATACCTAGTCTCTAGCTAGTGGGATCCACATCTGTGGCCCACATCAAAGTTTAAAGCTAATCTACAGGACATGAACAAACTCCTATGAGTTTGACACTGCAGCAGTACAACCGGCGTCGCTATGACGTCATCCCAAATACACGGGGTAATCAAATAAATAACAGATAATATAAATAACAGATCATGGGAATAAGTGCTTTAGACAAACATAACATTAAGGAAGAGGAGTCCCTGCCCCGAGGAGCTTACAGTCTAATTGGTAGGTAGGGAGAACGTACAGAGACAGTAGGAGGGAGTTCTGGTAAGTGCGTCTGCAGGGGGCCAAGCTTTATGTATCATGTGTTCAGAATATCCACAGTGCTATTCATATGCTTCTTTAAGCAAGTGTGTCTTAAGGTGGGTCTTAAAGGTGGATAGAGAGGGTGCTAGTCGGGTACTGAGGGGAAGGGCATTCCAGAGGTGCGGGGCAGTCAGTGAAAAAAGTTTAAGGCGGGAGAGGGCTTTAGATAAAAAGGGGGTAGAAAGAATACATCCTTGAGAAGAACGCAAGAGTCTGGATGGTACATAGCGAGAAATTAGGGCTGAGATGTAAGGAGGGGCAGAAGAGTGTAAAGCTTTAAAAGTGAGCAGGAGAATGGAGTGTGAGATTATCTGATTGATGCTGGTCCAGCGATTTCTCCAGCTGCAAGCTGTGATGTCTTGCTGCTCCCAATAAGTCCTCTGCTGGTGAGGCTGTGGGTTCCTCACGGTTAAGATAGATGATGCAAGGCACTACGGATGTTCAAAAGATTTATCGTGTCCAAACAGCACAACATTTCGACCTCACTAGTCACTTGAGAAAGACCTCTGAGTAGGTCGAAACGTCGTGCTGTTTGGACGCAATGCATCTTGTGAGAATCAGTAGTGCCTTGGATCACCGTCTTATCTCTATGCGCAGGATTTCTTTACCCAGGGTTTCCCTGGGCCAGGGGCACCCGTACAACATTGCAAGTATCTTGCCCCTCTTTGATTTCTATTTGGTGTGCAGCACTTATATCTTGTGGTTCCTCACGGTTCCCAGGCATAATCTTCTGGTCAACCAGCCTGGATCCCTGCAGAGGGGGCGGTCACCCGATAGGGTAGTCTAAAGCATAGTTCCGTGATTGGGGAAAGGAGTTCCCCCGGACACTACACCTAGCCGCCCTCCTTCAGTTTCAGCACCTGCTCTGGAAGCGTACAGTACCTTGTTACTTCCAGCCTTGTTTCGCTGAAAGCCTGTCCTGTTACAGATCTCAGCAGCACCTCCAAATGTTACTGTGTTTCCCCCACCAAGTGGGAGATTTGGCCATTACTGGTCATGTGGTGCATGATACCTGCTGGCAACAGAAGGGCTGAATCGTCTGTCGGTGGGAGTGGGGACACAGGACCAGGCATACCACACATATCTCTTTAGCATTGCACGCCTACATCTGCCGTAGGCTCCAGGGAACTGAAGGTGATCTCCCACGGTAGAACTTATTACCTCTCCCCCCTGTAAGGTCACACACCAGGCCGGAGGTATAATAACAGGAACGGTTTATTGTCTCTCTCTCTCTCTGTGCAGCATAGTACACGGCAGGTTCTGCCCAATACAGAAAACTGTCAGCTATCACTGAAGGATGGTACCTGGACCTTCACTACAGGCCAAGGGCACCGCAGCAGTCCCAGCTCTTCCCTACCCCTCTAGCAGAGGCAGAGGTATGGTCCAGAGAATGCCCAATAGTCAGGCTCTTGGCTGTGTGACCTGCCTCTCTCATGTGGGTAGAGGCACTCCCGAATTTGGGGCGGCACTGCCCTTAAGTACAGCTAGGAGGAGGGCACCAGGTCTGCTCCATGATTGGACATGCTCAGGCCGGATGTCACCGCCTCCCACTGTCACTCAAGTGCAGCTCCAGTGAGTGGGGAAAACCCATATGGCTACATAATAAATAAATAATAATAAAAAAAAATTATATATATATAGCAGAAAGTAGCCGTGTTAGTCCAGTTGCGATAGTGCAGAATAAATGAGTTCTTCAGTATTAGGTGATACCTTTTTTATTGGACTAACAATTTATGTCATAGGACAAGCTTGTCCTATGACATAAATTGTTAGTCCAATAAAAAAGGTATCACCTAATACTGAAGAACTCATTTATTCTGCACTATATATATATATATATATATATATATATATATATGTAGAGGTATCAGTACCGTGTTAGCCGAGCTTCAATAATCAAAAAATAAATAGATGATACCGTTCTGTGGCTAACGAAATGCTTTTATTTGTGCGAGCTTTCGAGATACACTGATCTCTTCTTCCGGCGATGTTACAATGAATGAAGCAAGGATTACTTAAAAACAGTGTCTCTTGGAATGTTATCTGTGCTGTTCCTTCCCCAGTGTGGATGTGTTTTATGGCTAGAGGTGTCAAAGGGTAACTGAAGGCAAGTGAAGAAAGAGTGTGTGTGTGTATCTGTGTGAATAAAAATGAATGGAGAGCCCACAGTATATACAGTGCTCTACACAAGGTGTGTGTGGAGTGGGAGTGGATATAAATGGTGTGGGTGGGTGTGGAAAAGTGAGAGATTGTAGCACAACTAAAAGTGTGTGTGGATTCTTTGTGGTCCCTATTGGTGTATAGGGATTGAAAAACAGGGAGTATAAGTATGTGTAAGAGACAGCTGTGTGTGCATACATATAGCACAGTATGTACAGACATGGCCTTTAGCACTCATGGGAAGAGAGTTCACTTGTGTCAGTAATGACTAATAAAATTTTGATCTCTGTTTAGGCCACTGCTAAGTGTCCCGAACAGTTGCATAAATTTGTATTCATGCAACCGTCTCTCTTTCGGGGTTTTAAGATTACCTTTGAGTATGGCAACCCTCAGATCGTTCATCTTATGGCCAGAGTCAGAGAAATGTTCGCCAACAGGACTGTCTCTTGTTCCGCGTGTGATGCTGTGGCGGTGCAGGTTCATTCTCTTGTTTAGCCCCTACCCTGTCTCACCTATGTAGTAGCAGCCCCCTGGGCATTTCATGCACATGATGAGGTACACGACATTGCTGGAGGAACAGGTGAACCTTCCTCTGATTTTGTATTCCCGATTCCTGTGTGGTATTTGTATTGTGTCCGCTGTGTAGAGCATTGTGCAGGTTTTGCATCTTGGGTCCTGGCATGGTTTTGTCCCGCATTCAGTTGTACTGCTGAATACTTTACTCCTCACCATAATATTCTTGAGATTATGGGGTTGTCTGTATGATAATAAGGGTGCTTCAGGGAAGACCTGTTGCAGTCTTGTATCTTCCTGGAGGATGGGTTGTAGTTTCCTGGCGATCTTGCGTAGGGCTCCTAGGTGTGGGTTATATGTGACCACCAAAGGTACCCTGTCGCTTGTCTCCTTCTGTTTGTATTCAAGGAGATCACTTCTTGGTATTCTGGTGGCTTTGTGAATTTGCTGGTCTACAATTCTGTGGTTATACCCACGGTTTATAAAATCTGATCTCAAGGCTTTAATCCGCTGGTCTCTGTCTGCTGTGTCGGAGCATATCCGGTTGTATCGTATGGCTTGACTGTATATGGTTGCATGCTTAGTGTGTGTCGGGTGGAAGCTGTTGTCCCTCAAATAGCTGGCTCTGTCTGTAGGTTTGCGGTATACAGAAGTCTGTAGTTGGTTGTTCTTTATAGTAATGGTGGTGTCTAGGAAATGTACTTCATCCGGGGAATGGGTGAGTTTGAGGTTGATGGTCGGGTGGAACGTATTGAAGTTGTCATAGAACTGTAGGAGGTCCTGTTCGCCAGAGGTCCAAATCAGGAGGATGTCATCGATGTAGCGAAGGTATGTAAGGGGTTTCATGTGACAGGTGGAAAGAAAGTCACTTTCCAGTTTTGCGCAGAACAGATTGGCATACTGTGGCGCCATCCGAGTACCCATAGCGGTCCCGGTTGTCTGGAGGTATGTGTCATTTCCAAATGTGAAGTAGTTATGGGTCAGAATAAATTCGATGCATTTAGTCACTGTCTCTGTGAGTGGCTCCTGCGGTCCCAGAAAGTATCTGCAGGCTGAAATCCTATCCTCGTGGGGGATGTTTCTGTTAAGTGGCTCTACATCCATAGTTGCTAGTAGTGTTCCTGTTGGGAGGGGGCCACTTAACACAAACATCCCCCACGAGGATGTAGAGTCACTTTATACAAACATCCCCCACGAGTATGGGATTTCAGCCTGCAGATACTTTCTGGGACCGCAGGAGCCACTCACAGAGACAGTGACTAAATGCATCGAATTTATTCTGACCCATAACTACTTCACATTTGGAAATGACACATACCTCCAGACAACCGGGACCGCTATATTCTACTTCAGGGAATATAACCGTAGAAAAGCGGATATAATTTTTTTGCAAGAGACACACTTCTCCGGCCAAAACCACCCTAAATTCTTAGATAAAAGCTACAGAACAATCTATTTAGCATCTGCAGATGTCAAGAAGAGAGGCGTGGCAATAGTCTTGCATAATAGGATTGCCCTGACTATTGACAAACAATATGTTGACCCACAGGGTAGATTTCTAATCTTGACAGGCACACTACAAAATCAAATGGTTACATTAGTGTCAGTGTACGCACCCTGTGAACCAAACCCTGTATTTTTCGAACACCTATTTACTAAACTACATAAAATAGCTAAAGGATCAATCTTTCTTGCGGGCGACCTAAATCGCACATTAAACCCTGACTTGGACAGATGCACGCAAACTAACACAGCCCAAAAACAGGACATACTAACCATACGCAATGGCCTCCAGGATTGTCAGCTGACAGACGTATGGAGGGAACAACACCCAATGACTCGAGATTACACGTTCTACTCAAACCCCCACAACAGATACAGCCGAATAGACTACTTCCTAGTGTCAAGTAGAGTGGTTCCAGTGGTAGGCCATACAGAGATACATGAGATCTCATGGTCCGACCACGCGCCTATTGAGCTGAGGTGCACGATAGTGGGGCTTGACAGACCCGGAGCAAACTGGAAGCTTAATGAGCTTCTTCTCAAGGCCCCCGCTACAGAAAAAGCGGTACGAGACCGGATAAAAGAATTCTTTAGCGAAAATATAGGAAGTGTACAGTCGCAGGCCACGCTCTGGGAAGCCCATAAGGCTACTCTCAGGGGTTTCCTTATGAATATAGCTGGTAAGCGGAAGCGGGAGAAAGAGACTAAAATAAAAGAGCTGCAGACGAAACTAACACGCCTCGCTGCACAGCATTCCGCGGACAAAAACCAGAACACGTGGCAAGAATTAATAGATACTAAGGCGGCCCTCAATTTGGTGTTATCCTCCCAAGCCGAGAAGGAGTTGACTTGGTCCAAACGCAGATTCTATGAAAAAGCCAATAAGCCAGATACCTTGTTAGCCAATAAGCTCCGAAACAAGCTCCCAAATTTTAGGATAGAGAAAATTAGAACACAACAGGGTGACCTTACCTCCGATCCGAGACAGATAGTAGAGGCATTCCGAAAATACTATGCTACACTATATGACGGCGATAAGGTCTCCCACAATCCAAAAACCGCAGTTACACTGCAGAAGTTCTTATCAGAGGCACAGCTCCCGACCCTGGGCAGAGTGGAGAGAGAGGTACTACAGGGTGATTTCACCCTAGAAGAGATAACAGAGGTAATTAAGTCCCTTAAACCAGCCAAGGCCCCAGGCCCGGACGGCTACTCCAATTTATACTATAAAAAGTTCAGTAAAATACTAGCTCCCCATCTCCTGAAGTTATTTAACGGGATTCTGGAGGGAGATCCCTTCCCGGCCCAGATGCTCCAGGCGTCTATCTCAGTAATCCACAAACCCGGTAAGGACCCGGCAGACTTTAAGAGCTACCGGCCAATCTCCCTGATTAATTCGGATATAAAAATCTTCTCCAAATTAATAGCAAACAGGGTGGGCAGAGTCCTTCCGGGTCTGATTCATCCGGATCAAGTAGGCTTTATCCCAGGCAGACAGGCAGCAGACAACACCAGACGGATAATAGATTTGATAGATCTGGCGAAAAAGAAAAACATACCGTCTATGGTGTTGAGCCTGGATGCCGAGAAGGCATTCGATCGGATCGACTGGTCTTACCTACGGCAGACGCTTGGGGTGTTCGGGTTTGGGAATCGTATCTTGGAGGCGATAATGGCCCTCTACTCAGGTCCCACAGCGCGGGTAAGGCATCAGGGCTTCCCGTCGGAATTATTTGATATAAGAAGTGGGACCCGTCAGGGTTGCCCGTTGTCCCCGCTACTTTTTGCCCTTTGTATCGAACCCCTCGCAGCCCATATTAGGTTATGCCCAAATATAACAGGAATTCAAACAGAGGGACAGCATCATAAAACTGCACTATATGCAGACGATGTGATCCTGACGATCTCTAAACCTCTAACAACTCTGCCCAACGTCTTTGAGATCCTGGGCACTTTTAGCATGGTCTCCGGGTTTAAAATTAACCAGGCCAAGTCAGAGGCGCTCAATATCAACTTGCCAAAACCAACTGAAAAATTACTAGAACTTAACTTTAATTTTCAATGGCAAGCCTCCGCAATCAAATATTTAGGGGTATATATCACCAGGGATTACAATACCTTGTATAAGGCAAATTTCCCCAAGATGATGAAGAAGTTAAAGGAGGATCTCAGGGTATGGGCGGGTTACGGGATATCTTGGTTTGGCAGGATCAACAGCGTAAAGATGAACCTGTTACCCAAGCTATTATATCTGTTTCAAACCCTACCAATACCGATAATTAAATCAGAGATCCATGCCCTTCAAACTCACATCATACAATTCATTTGGAATAAAAAACGCCCACGAATTGCAAGAAGTCTACTGACAAAACCAGTGACAAAAGGAGGACTATCGGTACCTTGCTTGATGGCGTATTATAAAGCGGCACAATTGACCCAAATCATTCTGTGGCATGCAGACCCCACAAAAAGAAGGTGGACTGAATTGGAGGGAGTGTGCTGTGCGCCAGTTGCTCTCCATAACCTGATCTGGCTACCAAAACGATGCATACGCGACATCGGAACGCCGCTCTGCGCGGTAGCAAACTCCTTAGCGGTCTGGGAGACAGCTAAATTTAAAGCTAACTTAACCACCCCCCACACATTAATGACCCCCCTATGGGGCAACCCGGACTTTGCTCCGGGTCTGTCGACCGATAAATTTGTAAGGTGGACGCAGGCGGGATATAACCGATTAAAGGACCTGGGGGGTAAGGGATCTATCAAGACGTTCGATTGGTTCAAAGAAGCAGCAAATTTCCCAAATTCAGAATTATTTAGATTCCTCCAGGTCAGGGCATTTTATAACAAATTTCCTGTGCGTCCTGCACGAACCAATTTTGAACAGCTGTGCTCCAGACCAACGGACACACGGGGACTGACATCTCGGATGTACAGGGAGGTAGTCTGTCCGGCTGGTAAGGACCCCCCCCCGCCTACGATACATGCGACAGTGGGAGACAGAGTTAGGGGAGACCTTAGAGGACGATGACTGGAAATATATATTGCAATCTGCAGCGAAAAGTTCAATATGTGTCACATTAAAGGAGAACGCATATAAGGTCCTTATGCGGTGGTACCATACCCCTGCTAAATTGTCTAAATTTGTCAGAGGATATTCGCCGCTCTGCCCTAAACAGTGCGGGGAATTAGCTGACCTAACACACATGCTGTGGTTTTGTCCAAGAGTGGTCCCGGTTTGGGAAAGAATTCGAGACTGGCTGCAAGGGATGCTTGACTTAGAGATCCCCCTGGACCCGTGGCTGTTCTTACTGGGCAGACGGCCCCAGGCTATGTCTAGAACGACACACAAATTAGTCATGCATTTTGCGACAGCCACTCGATGCGAGATCGCAGCACTGTGGAAGCAGAACGAGATTCCAATTATCCCCAAAATTAGGAACAGAATTTGGCACGTATGCCAGATGGAACAGTTAACGAGTTGGGTTAACGACTCTGGCACTAAATTTTTAAAAATTTGGAACCCATGGCTTGAGCAAACCAACATAACGGGGGTGGACGCTGCCTCAATTTTGCACTAATAACAACAAATGCGTTCTCCTTGGATGGGACGGACTAGACGGGGACATAGGACGACTCTGGTCAGCGCCTGCTCACATGTACATTAAACGGGGAAAAAAAAAAAAAAAAACACGCTCGTTAGAAGAACCGTAAGCAGTCAGATCCAAAACGACCCTCCTCCACTACCACGCCGGATTTCACCATCCCCTGCTCCCCCCCCCACCACATGTATACCCCCCCCCCCTAGTCTTGTGAGTCTTGTATGTCTTGTTTTGTCCCCCTGTTTAGGATTAGAATATTGACGATGTTGTTAAATGATGTTAAAAAAACTAAAATGTGGACTGTGATTGCAATGTACGCCAATGGGAGGTGAGTCTCTGTATATTTGCTTTCCACAAATAAAAATTGAAAGTTGAAAAAAAAAAAATACTTACCAGTCGGGCTGCTGCAGTCTCCTCCTCCGCGCCGCCGCCGCAGACTCGCGCACAGCGCACAGTGCACCGCAGCTTACTCGCGCACAGCGCACCGCAGCTTACTCGCGCACCGCAGCTTACTCGCGCACCGCCGGCGACAAAAAATAAATAAATGGGGACACATTGAGGAAAATCCGGGACATTTCCGGTACACACAGAAAAGCGGTACAGCTCACGAAAAACCGGGACTGTACCGGCAAAAGGGGGACGGGTGGTCACCCTATGTGTACAGAGAAAAGAGAAGAGGTCCCAGGACAGAGCCCTGGGGTACCCCCACAGAGAGATCAATAGAGGAGGAGGAGGTGTTAGCAAAAGCATAACTCTCACCCCGATAACTATAGTAATTATATCCACAACTACCCCACGCCTCGCAGGGCCTTCCTCCCCAGCACCGCGTGTCCCATTCCGTGTCCACAGTGATGCGTAGTCCCTTGCTCACTTAACCCAACAGTGTCCCCAAAGACCCCCCCTTATAGGCGCGATCAGCGCCTGTGTTATAGCGGTTTTGTTGGTGCACCTTACAGACTGTACCTGCCGGGGGCGCCAGCTCCCGCTCCGCTGAGGCTTCACAAAGGATCCGCCGATCCACGCTCCTCCGCGTCGTCCGTCAGGGGTGATCCCAGCGGGTAATGTCTCTCTCTCTGGTGAAGCCTGGTCCCAGACCTCTCCTCAGGGATTGCAGCACCCGCTGTGTCCCTAACTGTCCTGCAGTTCTAAGGGATCCGTTCCCTATTCTAGGGCCTGTCCCTGGAGCAGCCATAACTCATTCAATGGCTTAGGGCCTATCTGAGGCCTCTGGGTACGCTGGCCTAGTGCAGGGGCTACCTGCCTCTCTGCACGGACCCCCTGTCCCCTATCCCTGCCTGGCACACACTGACTAACGTGGTCTGGGAATGCTGGCCTAGTGCAGGGGCTACCTGCCTCTCTGCACGGACCCTCTGCCCCCTATCCCTGCCTGGCACACACTGACTAACGTGGTCTGGGTATGCTGGCACAGTGCAGGGGCTACCTGCCTCTCTGCACGGACCCTCTGTCCCCTATCCCTGCCTGGCACACACTGACTACCGTGGTCTGGGAATGCTGGCCTAGTGCAGGGGCTACCTGCCTCTCTGCACGGACCCTCTGTCCCCTATCCCTGCCTGGCACACACTGACTAACGTGGTCTGGGAATGCTGGCACAGTGCAGGGGCTACCTGCCTCTCTGCACGGACCCTCTGTCCCCTATCCCTGCCTGGCACACACTGACTAACGTGGTCTGGGAATGCTGGCACAGTGCAGGGGCTACCTGCCTCTCTGCACGGACCCTCTGTCCCCTATCCCTGCCTGGCACACACTGACTAACGTGGTCTGGGAATGCTGGCACAGTGCATGGGCTACCTGCCTCTCTGCACGGACCCTCTGTCCCCTATCCCTGCCTGGCACACACTGACTAACGTGGTCTGGGAATGCTGGCCTAGTGCAGGGGCTACCTGCCTCTCTGCACGGACCCCCTGCCCCTATCCCTGCCTGGCACACACTGACTAACGTGGTCTGGGTATGCTGGCACAGTGCAGGGGCTACCTGCCCCTCTGCACGGACCCTCTGCCCCCTATCCCTGCCTGGCACACACTGACTAACGTGGTCTGGGTATGCTGGCCTAGTGCAGGGGCTACCTGCCTCTCTGCACGGACCCTCTGTCCCCTATCCCTGCCTGGCACACACTGACTAACGTGGTCTGGGTATGCTGGCCTAGTGCAGGGGCTACCTGCCTCTCTGCACGGACCCTCTGTCCCCTATCCCTGCCTGGCACACACTGACTAACGTGGTCTGGGTATGCTGGCCTAGTGCAGGGGCTACCTGCCTCTCTGCACGGACCCTCTGTCCCCTATCCCTGCCTGGCACACACTGACTAACATGGTCTGGGTATGCTGGCCTAGTGCAGGGGCTACCTGCCTCTCTGCACGGACCCCCTGCCCCCTACCCCTGCCTGGCACACACTGACTAACGTGGTCTGGGTATGCTGGCACAGTGCAGGGGCTACATGCCTCTCTGCACGGACCCCATGCCCCCTACCCCTGCCTGGCACACACTGACTAACGTGGTCTGGGTATGCTGGCACAGTGCAGGGGCTACCTGCCTCACTGCACGGACCCTCTGTCCCCTATCCCTGCCTGGCACACACTGACTAACGTGGTCTGGGTATGCTGGCACAGTGCAGGGGCTACCTGCCTCACTGCACGGACCCTCTGTCCCCTATCCCTGCCTGGCACACACTGACTAACGTGGTCTGGGTATGCTGGCACAGTGCAGGGGCTACCTGCCTCTCTGCACGGACCCCCTGCCCCCTATCCCTGCCTGGCACACACTGACTAACGTGGTCTGGGTATGCTGGCCTAGTGCAGGGGCTACCTGCCTCTCTGCACGGACCCTCTGCCCCCTATCCCTGCCTGGCACACTGACTAACGTGGTCTGGGTATGCTGGCACAGTGCAGGGGCTACCTGCCTCTCTGCACGGACCCCCTGCCCCCTATCCCTGCCTGGCACACACTGACTAACGTGGTCTGGGTATGCTGGCACAGTGCAGGGGCTACCTGCCTCTCTGCACGGACCCTCTGTCCCCTACCCCTGCCTGGCACACACTGACTAACGTGGTCTGGGTATGCTGGCACAGTGCAGGGGCTACATGCCTCTCTGCACGGGCCCTCTGCCCCCTATCCCTGCCTGGCACACACTGACTAACGTGGTCTGGGAATGCTGGCACAGTGCAGGGGCTACCTGCCTCTCTGCACGGACCCTCTGTCCCCTACCCCTGCCTGGCACACACTGACTAACGTGGTCTGGGTATGCTGGCACAGTGCAGGGGCTACCTGCCTCTCTGCACGGACCCTCTGCCCCCTATCCCTGCCTGGCACACACTGACTAACGTGGTCTGGGTATGCTGGCACAGTGCAGGGGCTACATGCCTCTCTGCACGGGCCCTCTGTCCCCTACCCCTGCCTGGCACACACTGACTAACGTGGTCTGGGTATGCTGGCACAGTGCAGGGGCTACCTGCCCCCCCGCACAGACCCTCTGTCCCCTACCCCTGCCTGGCACACACTGACTAACGTGGTCTGGGAATGCTGGCACAGTGCAGGGGCTACCTGCCTCTCTGCACGGACCCCCTGTCCCCTCCCCCTGCCTGGCACACACTGACTAACGTGGTCTGGGTATGCTGGCACAGTGCAGGGGCTACCTGCCTCTCTGCACGGACCCTCTGTCCCCTATCCCTGCCTGGCACACACTGACTAACGTGGTCTGGGAATGCTGGCACAGTGCAGGGGCTACCTGCCTCTCTGCACGGACCCCCTGTCCCCTCCCCCTGCCTGGCACACACTGACTAACGTGGTCTGGGAATGCTGGCACAGTGCAGGGGCTACCTGCCTCTCTGCACGGACCCTCTGCCCCCTATCCCTGCCTGGCACACACTGACTAACGTGGTCTGGGAATGCTGGCCCAGTGCAGGGGCTACCTGCCTCTCTGCACGGACCCTCTGTCCCCTATCCCTGCCTGGCACACACTGACTAACGTGGTCTGGGTATGCTGGCACAGTGCAGGGGCTACCTGCCCCCCCGCACAGACCCTCTGTCCCCTACCCCTGCCTGGCACACACTGACTAACGTGGTCTGGGTATGCTGGCACAGTGCAGGGGCTACCTGCCTCTCTGCACGGACCCCCTGCCCGGCACACACTGACTAACGTGGTCTGGGTATGCTGGCACAGTGCAGGGGCTACCTGCCTCTCTGCACGGACCCTCTGTCCCCTATCCCTGCCTGGCACACACTGACTAACGTGGTCTGGGTATGCTGGCACAGTGCAGGGGCTACCTGCCTCTCTGCACGGACCCTCTGCCCCCTATCCCTGCCTGGCACACACTGACTAACGTGGTCTGGGTATGCTGGCACAGTGCAGGGGCTACCTGCCTCTCTGCACGGACCCTCTGCCCCCTACGCCTGCCTGGCACACACTGACTAACGTGGTCTGGGTATGCTGGCACAGTGCAGGGGCTACCTGCCTCTCTGCACGGACCCTCTGTCCCCTATCCCTGCCTGGCACACACTGACTAACGTGGTCTGGGAATGCTGGCACAGTGCAGGGGCTACCTGCCTCTCTGCACGGACCCTCTGTCCCCTATCCCTGCCTGGCACACACTGACTAACGTGGTCTGGGAATGCTGGCACAGTGCAGGGGCTACCTGCCTCTCTGCACGGACCCTCTGCCCCCTACGCCTGCCTGGCACACACTGACTAACGTGGTCTGGGTATGCTGGCACAGTGCAGGGGCTACCTGCCTCTCTGCACGGACCCTCTGTCCCCTATCCCTGCCTGGCACACACTGACTAACGTGGTCTGGGAATGCTGGCACAGTGCAGGGGCTACCTGCCTCTCTGCACGGACCCTCTGCCCCCTATCCCTGCCTGGCACACACTGACTAACGTGGTCTGGGTATGCTGGCCTAGTGCAGGGGCTACCTGCCTCTCTGCACGGACCCTCTGCCCCCTATCCCTGCCTGGCACACACTGACTAACGTGGTCTGGGTATGCTGGCCTAGTGCTGAGGCTACCTGCCTCTCTGCACGGACCCCCTGCCCCCTATCCCTGCCTGGCACACACTGACTAACGTGGTCTGGGAATGCTGGCACAGTGCAGGGGCTACCTGCCTCTCTGCACGGACCCTCTGTCCCCTACCCCTGCCTGGCACACACTGACTAACGTGGTCTGGGTATGCTGGCCTAGTGCAGAGGCTACCTGCCCCCCTGCACGGACCCTCTGCCCCCTATCCCTGCCTGGCGCACACTGACTAACGTGGTCTGGGTATGCTGGCCTAGTGCAGGGGCTACCTGCCTCTCTGCACGGACCCTCTGTCCCCTACCCCTGCCTGGCACACACTGACTAACGTGGTCTGGGAATGCTGGCCTAGTGCAGGGGCTACCTGCCTCTCTGCACGGACCCTCTGCCCCCTACCCCTGCCTGGCACACACTGACTAACGTGGTCTGGGTATGCTGGCACAGTGCAGAGGCTACCTGCCTCTCTGCACGGACCCTCTGCCCCCTACCCCTGCCTGGCACACACTGACTAACGTGGTCTGGGTATGCTGGCCTAGTGCAGGGCTACCTACCTCTCTGCACGGACCCTCTGCCCCCTACCCCTGCCTGGCACACACTGACTAACGTGGTCTGGGTATGCTGGCCTAGTGCTGAGGCTACTTGCCTCTCTGAACGGACCCCCTGTCCCCTATCCCTGCCTGGCACACACTGACTAACGTGGTCTGGGTATGCTGGCCTAGTGCTGAGGCTACCTGCCTCTCTGCACGGACCCCCTGCCCCCTATCCCTGCCTGGCACACACTGACTAACGTGGTCTGGGTATGCTGGCCTAGTGCATGGGCTACCTGCCTCTCTGCACGGACCCTCTGCCCCCTATTCCTGCCTGGCACACACTGACTAACGTGGTCTGGGTATGCTGGCCTAGTGCTGAGGCTACCTGCCTCTCTGAACGGACCTTCTGCCCCCTATCCCTGCCTGGCACACACTGACTAACGTGGTCTGGGTATGCTGGCCTAGTGCTGAGGCTACCTGCCTCTCTGCACGGACCCTCTGCCCCCTATCCCTGCCTGGCACACACTGACTAACGTGGTCTGGGAATGCTGGCACAGTGCAGGGGCTACCTGCCTCTCTGCACGGACCCTCTGTCCCCTATCCCTGCCTGGCACACACTGACTAACGTGGTCTGGGTATGCTGGCACAGTGCAGGGGCTACCTGCCTCTCTGCACGGACCCTCTGTCCCCTATCCCTGCCTGGCACACACTGACTAACGTGGTCTGGGTATGCTGGCACAGTGCAGGGGCTACCTGCCTCTCTGCACGGACCCTCTGCCCCTATCCCTGCGTGGCACACACTGACTAACGTGGTCTGGGAATGCTGGCACAGTGCAGGGGCTACCTGCCCCCCTGCACAGACCCTCTGTCCCCTACCCCTGCCTGGCACACACTGACTAACGTGGTCTGGGTATGCTGGCACAGTGCAGGGGCTACCTGCCTCTCTGCACGGACCCTCTGTCCCCTATCCCTGCCTGGCACACACTGACTAACGTGGTCTGGGTATGCTGGCACAGTGCAGGGGCTACCTGCCTCTCTGCACGGACCCTCTGCCCCCTACCCCTGCCTGGCACACACTGACTAACGTGGTCTGGGTATGCTGGCCCAGTGCAGGGGCTACCTGCCTCTCTGCACGGACCCTCTGCCCCCTACCCCTGCCTGGCACACACTGACTAACGTGGTCTGGGTATGCTGGCCTAGTGCAGGGGCTACCTGCCTCTCTGCACGGACCCTCTGCCCCCTATCCCTGCCTGGCACACACTGACTAACGTGGTCTGGGAATGCTGGCACAGTGCAGGGGCTACCTGCCTCTCTGCACGGACCCTCTGCCCCCTATCCCTGCCTGGCACACACTGACTAACGTGGTCTGGGTATGCTGGCACAGTGCAGGGGCTACCTGCCTCTCTGCACGGACCCTCTGTCCCCTATCCCTGCCTGGCACACACTGACTAACGTGGTCTGGGTATGCTGGCACAGTGCAGGGGCTACCTGCCTCTCTGCACGGACCCTCTGCCCCTATCCCTGCGTGGCACACACTGACTAACGTGGTCTGGGAATGCTGGCACAGTGCAGGGGCTACCTGCCCCCCTGCACAGACCCTCTGTCCCCTACCCCTGCCTGGCACACACTGACTAACGTGGTCTGGGTATGCTGGCACAGTGCAGGGGCTACCTGCCTCTCTGCACGGACCCTCTGTCCCCTATCCCTGCCTGGCACACACTGACTAACGTGGTCTGGGTATGCTGGCACAGTGCAGGGGCTACCTGCCTCTCTGCACGGACCCTCTGCCCCCTACCCCTGCCTGGCACACACTGACTAACGTGGTCTGGGTATGCTGGCCCAGTGCAGGGGCTACCTGCCTCTCTGCACGGACCCTCTGCCCCCTACCCCTGCCTGGCACACACTGACTAACGTGGTCTGGGTATGCTGGCCTAGTGCAGGGGCTACCTGCCTCTCTGCACGGACCCTCTGCCCCCTATCCCTGCCTGGCACACACTGACTAACGTGGTCTGGGTATGCTGGCACAGTGCAGGGGCTACCTGCCTCTCACACGGACCCTCTGCCCCCTACCCCTGCCTGGCACACACTGACTAACGTGGTCTGGGTATGCTGGCACAGGGCAGGGGCTACCTGCCTCTCTGCACGGAACCTCTGTCCCCTACCCCTGCCTGGCACACACTGACTAACGTGGTCTGGGTATGCTGGCACAGTGCAGGGGCTACCTGCCTCTCTGCACGGACCCTCTGCCCCCTATTCCTGCCTGGCACACACTGACTAACGTGGTCTGGGTATGCTGGCCTAGTGCTGAGGCTACCTGCCTCTCTGAACGGACCCTCTGCCCCCTATCCCTGCCTGGCACACACTGCCTAACGTGGTCTGGGTATGCTGGCCTAGTGCATGGGCTACCTGCCTCTCTGCACGGACCCTCTGTCCCCTATCCCTGCCTGGCACACACTGACTAACGTGGTCTGGGTATGCTGGCCTAGTGCTGAGGCTACCTGCCTCTCTGCACGGACCCTCTGCCCCCTACCCCTGCCTGGCACACACTGACTAACGTGGTCTGGGAATGCTGGCACAGTGCAAGGGCTACCTGCCTCTCTGCACGGACCCTCTGCCCCCTATCCCTGCCTGGCACACACTGACTAACGTGGTCTGGGTATGCTGGCACAGTGCAGGGGCTACCTGCCTCTCTGCACGGACCCTCTGCCCCCTATCCCTGCCTGGCACACACTGACTAACGTGGTCTGGGTATGCTGACACAGTGCAGGGGCTACCTGCCTCTCTGCACAGACCCTCTGTCCCCTATCCCTGCCTGGCACACACTGACTAACGTGGTCTGGGTATGCTGGCACAGTGCAGAGGCTACCTGCCTCTCTGCACGGACCCTCTGCCCCCTACCCCTGCCTGGCACACACTGACTAACGTGGTCTGGGTATGCTGGCACAGTGCAGGGGCTACCTGCCTCTCTGCACGGACCCTCTGCCCCCTATCCCTGCCTGGCACACACTGACTAACGTGGTCTGGGAATGCTGGCACAGTGCAGGGGCTACCTGCCTCTCTGTACGGACCCTCTGTCCCCTACCCCTGCCTGGCACACACTGACTAACGTGGTCTGGGTATGCTGGCACAGTGCAGGGGCTACCTGCCTCTCTGCACGGACCCTCTGTCCCCTATCCCTGCCTGGCACACACTGACTAACGTGGTCTGGGTATGCTGGCACAGTGCAGAGGCTACCTGCCTCTCTGCACGGACCTTCTGCCCCCTATCCCTGCCTGATACACACTAACTAACGTGGTCTGGGTATGCTGGCACAGTGCAGGGGCTACCTGCCTCTCTGCACGGACCCTCTGTCCCCTACCCCTGCCTGGCACACACTGACTAACGTGGTCTGGGTATGCTGGCACAGTGCAGGGGCTACCTGCCTCTCTGCACGGACCCTCTGTCCCCTATCCCTGCCTGGCACACACTGACTAACGTGGTCTGGGTATGCTGGCACAGTGCAGAGGCTACCTGCCTCTCTGCACGGACCCTCTGCCCCCTATCCCTGCCTGGCACACACTGACTAACGTGGTCTGGGTATGCTGGCACAGTGCAGGGGCTACCTGCCTCTCTGCACGGACCCTCTGCCCCCTACCCCTGCCTGGCACACACTGACTAACGTGGTCTGGGTATGCTGGCACAGTGCAGGGGCTACCTGCCTCTCTGCACGGACCCTCTGCCCCCTATCCCTGCCTGGCACACACTGACTAACGTGGTCTGGGTATGCTGGCCTAGTGCAGGGGCTACCTGCCTCTCTGCACGGACCCTCTGCCCCCTATCCCTGCCTGGCACACACTGACTAACGTTGTCTGGGTATGCTGGCACAGTGCAGGGGCTACCTGCCTCTCTGCACGGACCCTGTGTCCCCTATCCCTGCCTGGCACACACTGACTAACGTGGTCTGGGTATGCTGGCACAGTGCAGGGGCTACCTGCCTCTCTGCACGGACCCTCTGTCCCCTATCCCTGCCTGGCACACACTGACTAACGTGGTCTGGGTATGCTGGCCTAGTGCAGGGGCTACCTGCCTCTCTGCACGGACCCTGTGTCCCCTATCCCTGCCTGGCACACACTGACTAACGTGGTCTGGGTATGCTGGCACAGTGCAGGGGCTACCTGCCTCTCTGCACGGACCCTCTGCCCCCTATCCCTGCCTGGCACACACTGACTAACGTGGTCTGGGTATGCTGGCCTAGTGCAGGGGCTACCTGCCTCTCTGCACGGACCCTCTGCCCCCTATCCCTGCCTGGCACACACTGACTAACGTGGTCTGGGAATGCTGGCACAGTGCAGGGGCTACCTGCCTCTCTGCACGGACCCTCTGTCCCCTACCCCTGCCTGGCACACACTGACTAACGTGGTCTGGGTATGCTGGCACAGTGCAGGGGCTACCTGCCTCTCTGCACGGACCCTCTGTCCCCTACCCCTGCCTGGCACACACTGACTAACGTGGTCTGGGTATGCTGGCCTAGTGCAGGGGCTACCTGCCTCTCTGCACGGACCCTCTGCCCCCTATCCCTGCCTGGCACACACTGACTAACGTGGTCTGGGAATGCTGGCACAGTGCAGGGGCTACCTGCCTCTCTGCACGGACCCTCTGCCCCCTACCCCTGCCTGGCACACACTGACTAACGTGGTCTGGGTATGCTGGCACAGTGCAGGGGCTACCTGCCTCTCTGCACGGACCCTCTGCCCCCTATCCCTGCCTGGCACACACT
>NW_027456851.1:65000-202500 GCF_040206685.1 Ascaphus truei
TGACCCCCCCATATATCCCAGGGGGGCCCAAGAGACAGTGAGGTGACCCCCCATATATCCCAGGGGGGCCCAAGAGGCAGTGAGGTGACCCCCTCATATATCCCAGGGGGACCCAAGAGACAGTGAGGTGACCCCCCCATATATCCCAGGGGGGGCCCCAAGAGACAGTGAGGTGACCCCCTCATATCCCAGGGGGGCCCAAGAGACAGTGAGGTGACCCCCCCATATATCCCAGGGGGGGCCCAAGAGACAGTGAGGTGACCCCCCCATATATCCCAGGGGGACCCAAGAGACAGTGAGGTGACCCCCCCATATATCCCAGGGGGGCCCAAGAGACAGTGAGGTGACCCCCCCATATATCCCAGGGGGACCGCATACCGCACAAAATATAAGTATTCTTTTTATTATAAAAGACTTGTTATGTCACAGACTCGCAGTCTGTGTTCCTTGGGTAAAGGGTATAAGTGATACACCGTTTGCAGACACACCCCGTCAGCACGAGACGCACGGCCTGTGATACGCCGTTTGCAGACACACCCCGTCAGCACGAGACGCACGGCCTGCGATACGCCGTTTGCAGACACACCCCGTCAGCACGAGACGCACGGCCTGTGATACGCCGTTTGCAGACACACCCCGTCAGCACGAGACGCACGGCCTGTGATACGCCGTTTGCAGACACACCCCGTCAGCACGAGACGCACGGCCTGTGATACGCCGTTTGCAGACACACCCCGTCAGCACGAGACGCACGGCCTGCGATACGCCGTTTGCAGACACACCCCGTCAGCACGAGACGCACGGCCTGCGATACGCCGTTTGCAGACACACCCCGTCAGCACGAGACGCACGGCCTGCGATACGCCGTTTGCAGACACACCCCGTCAGCACGAGACGCACGGCCTGCGATACGCCGTTTGCAGACACACCCCGTCAGCACGAGACGCACGGCCTGTGATACGCCGTTTGCAGACACACCCCGTCAGCACGAGACGCACGGCCTGCGATACGCCGTTTGCAGACACACCCCGTCAGCACGAGACGCACGGCCTGCGATACGCCGTTTGCAGACACACCCCGTCAGCACGAGACGCACGGCCTGTGATACGCCGTTTGCAGACACACCCCGTCAGCACGAGACGCACGGCCTGTGATACGCCGTTTGCAGACACACCCCGTCAGCACGAGACGCACGGCCTGTGATACACCGTTTGCAGACACACCCCGTCAGCACGAGACGCACGGCCTGTGATACGCCGTTTGCAGACACACCCCGTCAGCACGAGACGCACGGCCTGCGATACGCCGTTTGCAGACACACCCCGTCAGCACGAGACGCACGGCCTGTGATACGCCGTTTGCAGACACATCCCGTCAGCACGAGACGCACGGCCTGCGATACGCCGTTTGCAGACACACCCCGTCAGCACGAGCCGCACGGCCTGCGATACACCGTTTGCAGACACATCCCGTCAGCACGAGACGCACGGCCTGTGATACGCCGTTTGCAGACACACCCCGTCAGCACGAGACGCACGGCCTGTGATACACCGTTTGCAGACACACCCCGTCAGCACAAGAGACGCACGGCCTGCGATACGCCGTTTGCAGACACACCCCGTCAGCACGAGACGCACGGCCTGCGATACGCCGTTTGCAGACACACCCCGTCAGCACGAGACGCACGGCCTGCGATACACCGTTTGCAGACACACCCCGTCAGCACGAGACGCACGGCCTGCGATACGCCGTTTGCAGACACACCCCGTCAGCACGAGACGCACGGCCTGTGATACACCGTTTGCAGACACACCCCGTCAGCACGAGACGCACGGCCTGTGATACGCCGTTTGCAGACACACCCCGTCAGCACGAGACGCACGGCCTGCGATACGCCGTTTGCAGACACACCCCGTCAGCACAAGAGACGCACGGCCTGCGATACTCCGTTTGCAGACACATCCCGTCAGCACGAGACGCACGGCCTGTGATACGCCGTTTGCAGACACATCCCGTCAGCACGAGACGCACGGCCTGTGATACGCCGTTTGCAGACACATCCCGTCAGCACGAGACGCACGGCCTGCGATACGCCGTTTGCAGACACACCCCGTCAGCACGAGACGCACGGCCTGCGATACGCCGTTTGCAGACACACCCCGTCAGCACGAGACGCACGGCCTGTGATACGCCGTTTGCAGACACACCCCGTCAGCACGAGACGCACGGCCTGTGATACGCCGTTTGCAGACACACCCCGTCAGCACAAGAGACGCACGGCCTGTGATACGCCGTTTGCAGACACACCCCGTCAGCACGAGACGCACGGCCTGTGATACGCCGTTTGCAGACACACCCCGTCAGCACGAGACGCACGGCCTGCGATACGCCGTTTGCAGACACATCCCGTCAGCACGAGACGCACGGCCTGCGATACGCCGTTTGCAGACACATCCCGTCAGCACGAGACGCACGGCCTGTGATACGCCGTTTGCAGACACACCCCGTCAGCACGAGACGCACGGCCTGTGATACGCCGTTTGCAGACACACCCCGTCAGCACAAGAGACGCACGGCCTGTGATACGCCGTTTGCAGACACACCCCGTCAGCACGAGATGCATGGCCTGCGATACGCCGTTTGCAGACACACCCCGTCAGCACGAGACGCACGGCCTGTGATACACCGTTTGCAGACACACCCCGTCAGCACAAGAGACGCACGGCCTGTGATACGCCGTTTGCAGACACATCCCGTCAGCACAAGAGACGCACGGCCTGCGATACGCCGTTTGCAGACACATCCCGTCAGCACGAGACGCACGGCCTGTGATACGCCGTTTGCAGACACACCCCGTCAGCACGAGACGCACGGCCTGCGATACGCCGTTTGCAGACACACCCCGTCAGCACGAGACGCACGGCCTGTGATACACCGTTTGCAGACACATCCCGTCAGCACGAGACGCACGGCCTGCGATACGCCGTTTGCAGACACACCCCGTCAGCACAAGAGACGCACGGCCTGCGATACGCCGTTTGCAGACACATCCCGTCAGCACGAGACGCACGGCCTGTGATACGCCGTTTGCAGACACATCCCGTCAGCACGAGACGCACGGCCTGCGATACGCCGTTTGCAGACACACCCCGTCAGCACGAGACGCACGGCCTGCGATACGCCGTTTGCAGACACACCCCGTCAGCACAAGAGACGCACGGCCTGTGATACGCCGTTTGCAGACACATCCCGTCAGCACAAGAGACGCACGGCCTGCGATACGCCGTTTGCAGACACACCCCGTCAGCACAAGACGCACGGCCTGTGATACGCCGTTTGCAGACACACCCCGTCAGCACGAGACGCACGGCCTGCGATACGCCGTTTGCAGACACACCCCGTCAGCACGAGACGCACGGCCTGTGATACGCCGTTTGCAGACACACCCCGTCAGCACGAGACGCACGGCCTGCGATACGCCGTTTGCAGACACACCCCGTCAGCACGAGACGCACGGCCTGCGATACGCCGTTTGCAGACACACCCCGTCAGCACAAGAGACGCACGGCCTGCGATACGCCGTTTGCAGACACACCCCGTCAGCACGAGACGCACGGCCTGCGATACGCCGTTTGCAGACACATCCCGTCAGCACGAGACGCACGGCCTGTGATACGCCGTTTGCAGACACACCCCGTCAGCACGAGACGCACGGCCTGTGATACGCCGTTTGCAGACACACCCCGTCAGCACAAGAGACGCACGGCCTGCGATACGCCGTTTGCAGACACATCCCGTCAGCACGAGACGCACGGCCTGTGATACGCCGTTTGCAGACACATCCCGTCAGCACGAGACGCACGGCCTGTGATACGCCGTTTGCAGACACACCCCGTCAGCACGAGACGCACGGCCTGCGATACGCCGTTTGCAGACACACCCCGTCAGCACAAGAGACGCACGGCCTGTGATACGCCGTTTGCAGACACACCCCGTCAGCACGAGACGCACGGCCTGTGATACACCGTTTGCAGACACACCCCGTCAGCACGAGACGCACGGCCTGTGATACGCCGTTTGCAGACACAACCCGTCAGCACGAGACGCACGGCCTGCGATACGCCGTTTGCAGACACACCCCGTCAGCACAAGAGACGCACGGCCTGTGATACGCCGTTTGCAGACACATCCCGTCAGCACGAGACGCACGGCCTGCGATACGCCGTTTGCAGACACACCCCGTCAGCACGAGACGCACGGCCTGCGATACGCCGTTTGCAGACACACCCCGTCAGCACGAGACGCACGGCCTGCGATACACCGTTTGCAGACACACCCCGTCAGCACAAGAGACGCACGGCCTGCGATACGCCGTTTGCAGACACACCCCGTCAGCACGAGACGCACGGCCTGTGATACGCCGTTTGCAGACACACCCCGTCAGCACGAGACGCACGGCCTGCGATACACCGTTTGCAGACACACCCCGTCAGCACAAGAGACGCACGGCCTGCGATATGCCGTTTGCAGACACACCCCGTCAGCACAAGAGACGCACGGCCTGCGATACGCCGTTTGCAGACACACCCCGTCAGCACGAGACGCACGGCCTGCGATACACCGTTTGCAGACACACCCCGTCAGCACGAGACGCACGGCCTGTGATACGCCGTTTGCAGACACACCCCGTCAGCACGAGACGCACGGCCTGTGATACGCCGTTTGCAGACACACCCCGTCAGCACGAGACGCACGGCCTGTGATACGCCGTTTGCAGACACACCCCGTCAGCACAAGAGACGCACGGCCTGTGATACGCCGTTTGCAGACACATCCCGTCAGCACGAGACGCACGGCCTGCGATACGCCGTTTGCAGACACACCCCGTCAGCACGAGACGCACGGCCTGTGATACGCCGTTTGCAGACACACCCCGTCAGCACGAGACGCACGGCCTGTGATACGCCGTTTGCAGACACACCCCGTCAGCACGAGACGCACGGCCTGTGATACGCCGTTTGCAGACACACCCCGTCAGCACGAGACGCACGGCCTGTGATACACCGTTTGCAGACACACCCCGTCAGCACGAGACGCACGGCCTGCGATACGCCGTTTGCAGACACATCCCGTCAGCACAAGAGACGCACGGCCTGTGATACGCCGTTTGCAGACACACCCCGTCAGCACGAGACGCACGGCCTGTGATACACCGTTTGCAGACACACCCCGTCAGCACGAGACGCACGGCCTGTGATACACCGTTTGCAGACACACCCCGTCAGCACAAGAGACGCACGGCCTGTGATACACCGTTTGCAGACACACCCCGTCAGCACAAGAGACGCACGGCCTGTGATACACCGTTTGCAGACACACCCCGTCAGCACGAGACGCACGGCCTGTGATACACCGTTTGCAGACACACCCCGTCAGCACGAGACGCACGGCCTGTGATACGCCGTTTGCAGACACACCCCGTCAGCACGAGACGCACGGCCTGTGATACGCCGTTTGCAGACACACCCCGTCAGCACAAGAGACGCACGGCCTGTGATACGCCGTTTGCAGACACACCCCGTCAGCACGAGACGCACGGCCTGTGATACGCCGTTTGCAGACACACCCCGTCAGCACAAGAGACGCACGGCCTGTGATACGCCGTTTGCAGACACACCCCGTCAGCACAAGAGACGCACGGCCTGTGATACGCCGTTTGCAGACACACCCCGTCAGCACGAGACGCACGGCCTGTGATACGCCGTTTGCAGACACACCCCGTCAGCACAAGAGACGCACGGCCTGTGATACGCCGTTTGCAGACACACCCCGTCAGCACGAGACGCACGGCCTGTGATACGCCGTTTGCAGACACACCCCGTCAGCACGAGACGCACGGCCTGCGATACGCCGTTTGCAGACACACCCCGTCAGCACGAGACGCACGGCCTGTGATACGCCGTTTGCAGACACACCCCGTCAGCACGAGACGCACGGCCTGTGATACGCCGTTTGCAGACACACCCCGTCAGCACGAGACGCACGGCCTGTGATACGCCGTTTGCAGACACATCCCGTCAGCACAAGAGACGCACGGCCTGTGATACGCCGTTTGCAGACACACCCCGTCAGCACGAGACGCACGGCCTGCGATACGCCGTTTGCAGACACACCCCGTCAGCACGAGACGCACGGCCTGTGATACGCCGTTTGCAGACACACCCCGTCAGCACGAGACGCACGGCCTGCGATACGCCGTTTGCAGACACACCCCGTCAGCACGAGACGCACGGCCTGTGATACGCCGTTTGCAGACACATCCCGTCAGCACGAGACGCACGGCCTGCGATACGCCGTTTGCAGACACACCCCGTCAGCACGAGACGCACGGCCTGTGATACGCCGTTTGCAGACACACCCCGTCAGCACGAGACGCACGGCCTGCGATACGCCGTTTGCAGACACACCCCGTCAGCACGAGACGCACGGCCTGCGATACACCGTTTGCAGACACACCCCGTCAGCACGAGACGCACGGCCTGTGATACGCCGTTTGCAGACACACCCCGTCAGCACGAGACGCACGGCCTGCGATACGCCGTTTGCAGACACACCCCGTCAGCACGAGACGCACGGCCTGCGATACGCCGTTTGCAGACACACCCCGTCAGCACGAGACGCACGGCCTGCGATACGCCGTTTGCAGACACACCCCGTCAGCACGAGACGCACGGCCTGTGATACGCCGTTTGCAGACACACCCCGTCAGCACGAGACGCACGGCCTGTGATACGCCGTTTGCAGACACACCCCGTCAGCACGAGACGCACGGCCTGTGATACGCCGTTTGCAGACACACCCCGTCAGCACAAGAGACGCACGGCCTGTGATACGCCGTTTGCAGACACACCCCGTCAGCACAAGAGACGCACGGCCTGTGATACGCCGTTTGCAGACACACCCCGTCAGCACAAGAGACGCACGGCCTGTGATACGCCGTTTGCAGACACATCCCGTCAGCACAAGAGACGCACGGCCTGTGATACGCCGTTTGCAGACACATCCCGTCAGCACGAGACGCACGGCCTGCGATACGCCGTTTGCAGACACATCCCGCCTGCGGCACTGTTTGGTTACACAGTGGTTATATGCTGTCTGCTCTGATGTCTTCACTACCTGTACACTGGTCCACAACTGCTGCTAGGAATATGTGTGTTTAGCATTAGACAGGACTCCGGGCAAAAGACGTTGTCACCTGACACTTTGGCAGACACTCATTGCCGGCGCACCTGTCCGACTCGCAGCGCTGGTCTTGGAATCACTAGTTAGTTTTAGGTTCTCGGCTGCCACCTACATGTGCCCGTGTGTCCTAGGGCGCTGTTTCACTCTTGGAGTCACTACATGTGCCCGTCTGCCCTAGGGCGCTGTTTCACTCTTGGAGTCACTACATGTGCCCGTGTGTCCTAGGGCGCTGTTTCACTCTTGGAGTCACTACATGTGCCCGTGTGTCCTAGGGCGCTGTTTCACTCTTGGAGTCACTACATGTGCCCGTTTGTCCTAGGGCGCTGTTTCACTCTTGGAGTCACTACATGTGCCCGTGTGTCCTAGGGCGCTGTTTCACTCTTGGAGTCACTACATGTGCCCGTGTGTCCTAGGGCGCTGTTTCACTCTTGGAGTCACTACATGTGCCCGTGTGTCCTAGGGCGCTGTTTCACTCTTGGAGTCACTACATGTGCCCGTCTGCCCTAGGGCGCTGTTTCACTCTTGGAGTCACTACATGTGCCCGTCTGCCCTAGGGCGCTGTTTCACTCTTGGAGTCACTACATGTGCCCGTGTGTCCTAGGGCGCTGTTTCACTCTTGGAGTCACTACATGTGCCCGTGTGTCCTAGGGCGCTGTTTCACTCTTGGAGTCACTACATGTGCCCGTGTGTCCTAGGGCGCTGTTTCACTCTTGGAGTCACTACATGTGCCCGTGTGTCCTAGGGCGCTGTTTCACTCTTGGAGTCACTACATGTGCCCGTCTGCCCTAGGGCGCTGTTTCACTCTTGGAGTCACTACATGTGCCCGTCTGCCCTAGGGCGCTGTTTCACTCTTGGAGTCACTACATGTGCCCGTCTGCCCTAGGGCGCTGTTTCACTCTTGGAGTCACTACATGTGCCCGTGTGTCCTAGGGCGCTGTTTCACTCTTGGAGTCACTACATGTGCCCGTCTGTCCTAGGGCGCTGTTTCACTCTTGGAGTCGCTACATGTGCCCGTGTGTCCTAGGGCGCTGTTTCACTCTTGGAGTCACTACTGCATTGTGGGTGTTCATATGGCATTTCACTGAGTCTCTGTCTGTAGCAGCAATATACAGCATTTACACTCACCCCACACTTACCTTGGTAATCAGCATTGTGGTTCATCAGCGGCTAGCGACGCCCTTAGGAGCACCTATCACACCTATAGGACTTACCTCTCCTACCCCCTTACCAGATTTTAATTCAACATTTGTTTAGGATCACCTCAGTTAGAGGGCTATCCATATAAACCTTATTTTATTTGAGGATTTCTCCTAATAAAATTGTATTTTAAATTACTCATCATTACATGTTACGATTCTCCATCAGGTCCATCAGTTTCCAGTATCACCTATACTTGAGTGCTCTCACTATAGGGGTCCCTTTCTCCCAAGTTGTTGTTCATTCATTTCCCCTGATTGCAGCACCAGTGCCTAGGCAGTACTGAGGGTCCCCTTGTCCCGTCCCCTCCCCTCCCTTTACCCTGGTTCATACAGCCTTAGATTTGAAAGAACTTAGACTGGTGGTGGATATGAGAGTCTCTGGTAGGTTGTTCCAGTTTTGGGGTGCACGGAAGGAGAAGGAGGAACGTCCAGATACTTTGTTGAACCTTGGGACCATGAATAGTCTTTTGGAGTCTGATCTCAGGTGATAAGTGCTGCATGTGGTAGGGGTGAGGAGCTTGTTCAGGTAGCTGGGTAGCTTGCCCAGAAAGTATTTGAGGGTGAGACAGGAAAGGTGAACTTTGCGCCTAGACTCGAGTGATGACCAATCTAGTTCTTTGAGCATTTTGCAGTGATGTGTGCTGTATTTGCATTGGAGAACAAAACGACAAATTGAATTGTAGAGGGTGTCAAGTTTGCTAAGGTGGGTTTGAGGAGCCGAGCCATATACTATGTCTCCATAGTCAATAATTGGCATTAGCATCTGCTGTGCGATACGCTTTCTGACCAGGAGACTTAGGGAGGATTTGTTCCTGTAAAGTACCCCTAGTTTGGCATAGGTCTTGGTTGTCAGGGTATCAATGTGCATCCCGAATGTTAAGTGGGAGTCAAACCATAAGCCCAGGTATTTAAAACTAGTGACAGGTGTTAGGGTGGTGTTAGCGTTGGTTCTAATCTGGAGCTCAGTCACTGGAAGCTTTACAAATTTAGTCTTGGTCCCAAATACCATTGTTACAGTATTGTCAGTGTTTAAAAACAGTCTGTTTTAGGAAATCCAGTTTTCGAGTCTCAAAAAGTCAGACTGAAGTATGTGTTGAAGGTCAGAGAGGCTATGGCTGTGTGCATATAGGATTGTGTCATCTGCATACATGTGTATTGAGGCTTCCTTACAAGCTGTGGGAAGATCATTAATGAACACTGAGAAGAGTAGGGGCCCCAGAACAGAGCCTTGCGGGACACCACAGGTGATATCCAGGGGGTTGGAGTTAGAGCCTGAGATGGACACATGTTGGGATCTTCCTGATATGTAGGACTGAAACCAGTGAGTTGTCCCCGTTCCATTCCACACTGGGTCTCATTGCAAACTTTTAGCAGGGTAGTTACGGTGGAGTGTTTGGGGCGAAACCCAGACTGGAATTGGCTAGGGAAATTTGTCTTGGTGTAGAAATCGCTTAATTGGGAGTGGACACAATTTTCCATAACTTTGGATAGAATTGGGAGAAGTGAGATTGGCCTGTAGTTTGAGACAGTGTTTTTGTCCCCACTTTTGAAGATTGGGACAACTCTGGCAGTTTTCCAGGTCTTAGGGATATGGCCTGCAGACAGGATGGAGCTGACTATGGTTTGGCAATGGCTGGGGCACTGTCAAGATCGCCGCCAGGCTCCGCCCCCAGCACGCGTCACGCGGCTGTACCTCTGGCATTCACAGACCGCTATCTGTGCGCACGCAGCTGCGCAATGCTTCATCGCGGAGGCGCGCTCCCGCAGTGTCACCACAGCACCCACTCTGCGTCGCACTCCTCGTGTGCGCGCCAACGAACACTAGCAGCTTCACCTGTGTTACACCAGCAGCCAATCCTGCACTACCCTATCGGCTCGTGGCTTATGTGTGAGGTCATCATCTGCTAGTTCCTGATTGGTGCTTTCCCCTTTATATGCCTGTGACAGAGTGAAGTCAACTCCTATCAGTTACGCCTGGGAGACATATGTCTGAGTGCTTCATCCAGCACTCATATGGGTTAACTCAGGTGGAAGTTAGGAAATCAGAACTCTTTAGCTGATACCTGAGAGCCAGCAAGGTAGATAAAGGATCATGTGACTGGCAGAGAGAGAGAGAGAGAGAGACTGCTGCGTGAGCCCTTAGCCAGAGGGATTTCACCAAAGACTACTTCAACTAAAGTAAGGATTATTCCTTTGTTTACTGACTGCTTAAAGTACCCTTATGGTTTGGTTCTGGTTTAGCCAGCCAGCCTGCTAGATAGGTCTGCTGTGTTATTAGTCAGTTTTACTCCCAAAGTGGAGCAGGATTTATTTTGTTAAAGGGACAGTGTACCCGCATGTTATGTTACTGTGGAGAAATAAAGCCACTGAACGTTTTTATTTATCCTGAAACTATACGTGTGGACTGTTCCCTGACCTCGGCTACAGGCCGTCCTGCCACAATGCCTTCCTGTTTCACTTTGCTGGACATAAACCCCGTTGTGCTGTGCTCGCTGCTTCTTGGATCTTGCCTGTTCCTGTGCCTTGCCTGACTCGTGTTGTGACCCCTGCTTGTACCTGGACCTGTCTCTTCTCTACCCCTGGACTTCGGCTTGTCATTGGACCCCCGCTCTCTCCTCTCCTCGATCACGGCTTCGGATAACGACGATTCTTCTCTCTCTAACCCCGGATCACGGCAAATACCACGGCTTCCCCGAACTCTCCTGCCCCGACCCAGCTCCACGACTCCGACAACGCATTCCGGACCTGGCTCCGTGGTTGTAGGGCGGCGGTTTTATACATCCCCACCTCAGCCCCGCGGTCTAGTCCTGTTTGTGGTGGGCGCAGCGTGACGGGCACCATGTTGTAGGAACCTAGATTGTAGTAAGTCGGGTCCACATTGGCTGCTTAGTTTTAGTTTGAGGAGCGCTTGTGTAATCTCCTCTTCGGATACTGAGACAAATTGAAAATTGTGGGCAGTGTTGGGAGGGGGTGGGACTGTAGGGGTACTCCCAGGATGAGATTCAGGTTCGTGGTTTGGGCTGCGTTTTGCTAATAAGTTAGTGGCGCACCCCACAAAGTAATCATTGAATGCATTTGCAATGTCAGTGGGGTTTGTCAGAGTAATATCGCCCTTAGTGATATTACTTGGGTGTTGATGGTTAGGAGCCTGGAATATATTGTTGATAACCTGCCAGAAGTTAACTGGGTTTGATGTGTTCTGGAGGAGATTGTCAGAGTAATATTGTGCTTTTGCATGCCTTGTTTGCCTTGTGCACGCGTTCCACAGGCATCTGTAGTGATTGGCGGAGTAACATTGTGCACGCGTTCCGCAGCCTGCTGTAGTGATTGTCGGAGTAACATTGTGCACATGTTCCTCAGCCTGCTGTAGTGATTGTCGGAGTAACATTGTGCACATGTTCCTCAGCCTGCTGTAGTGATTGGCAGAGTAACATTGTGCACATGTTCCTCAGCCTGCTGTAGTGATTGGCGGAGTAACATTGTGCACGCGTTCCGCAGCCTGCTGTAGTGATTGTCGGAGTAACATTGTGCACGCGTTCCGCAGCCTGCTGTAGTGATTGTCGGAGTAACATTGTGCACGCGTTCCGCAGCCTGCTGTAGTGATTGGCGGAGTAACATTGTGCACATGTTCCGCAGCCTGCTGTAGTGATTGTCGGAGTAACATTGTGCACGCGTTCCGCAGCCTGCTGTAGTGATTGTCGGAGTAACATTGTGCACGCGTTCCGCAGCCTGCTGTAGTGATTGGCAGAGTAACATTGTGCACATGTTCCGCAGCCTGCTGTAGTGATTGGCGGAGTAACATTGTGCACGCGTTCCGCAGCCTGCTGTAGTGATTGGCGGAGTAACATTGTGCACGCGTTCCGCAGCCTGCTGTAGTGATTGGCGGAGTAACATTGTGCACGCGTTCCGCAGCCTGCTGTAGTGATTGTCGGAGTAACATTGTGCAAGCATTCCGCAGCCTGCTGTAGTGATTGTCGGAGTAACATTGTGCACATGTTCCGCAGCCTGCTGTAGTGATTGGCAGAGTAACATTGTGCACGCGTTCCGCAGCCTGCTGTAGTGATTGTCGGAGTAACATTGTGCAAGCGTTCCGCAGCCTGCTGTAGTGATTGTCAGAGTAACATTGTGCACGCGTTCCGCAGCCTGCTGTAGTGATTGTCAGAGTAACATTGTGCACGCGTTCCGCAGCCTGCTGTAGTGATTGTCAGAGTAACATTGTGCACGCGTTCCGCAGCCTCTGTAGTGATTGGCGGAGTAACATTGTGCACGCGTTCCGCAGCCTCTGTAGTGATTGGCGGAGTAACATTGTGCACGCGTTCCGCAGCCTGCTGTAGTGATTGTCGGAGTAATATTGTACTTTATACAGCGTGGTCTTCAGACGGGTAAATTGTCTCTGCAGTTATATTACTTCGGTTCCCACATTTGTAGATGTTAAGGTTATTCAGTTATACAGAAAGCTGCTTTTTGCCAGTAGTATAAATGGTATCTTGAGTATAAGAGTGTAGCCTATTCCTTAGTGTATATTATATAGGGGGCACCCACTGATATACGTCTGCTATTGAGATAGCAGCTAGTAATAACCCTGTTTGTACAGTATATAGAGGTAGTGAGTGCCTATGTGGCTGGGTAGTGCCTGATATGACTTATCTTGCTAGATAATATAGCGCTGATACCATCTCTTTGCCGAGGCGCATTGCATATAGAGGAGCTCTCTGTATTACAGCTGCAACCCAGACAGTGCGCGCTCCTCTGTATGCAATGTGCTCGTTCACTAATAGAGAGAGATCATTCTAACCAGGGGCGGGGCGGGGTTATCTAAGCGGTGGGGCGGGGTTATGTAAGCGGCGGGGTTATGTAAGCGGCGGGGTTATGTAAGCGGCGGGGTTATGTAAGCGGCGGGGTTATGTAAGCGGCGGGGCGGGGTTAAGCGGCGGGGCGGGGTTAAGCGGCGGGGTTATGTAAGCGGCGGGGCGGGGTTATGTAAGCGGCGGGGTTATGTAAGCGGCGGGGTTAAGCGGCGGGGCGCGGTTATCTAAGCGGCGATTCCCGCGCACGCGCTGTACAGTAGCGTTTTTGATGGAGATTTTTTGGGGTTACTGGGGGTCCCCGAGATGACCTGTCTTGCTTCTATTTCTAACGCGCTCTCTCTCTCCCCTGCAGAGCTGACACTTCATTGCTGTTCAGGATAGAGGATGTTCTGTAACGTGGCTGCTTCGGAATCGCCAGACTTGGCGTCCCCGGCGTTTCACCTGCGCAGGATTGGGCGCCGGGCGTCCGTGCCGGATGTGGCTGAATATATACAGTGAGTGTGTGCAGCGCGTGTGTGCAGCGCGTGTGTGCAGCGCGTGTGTGCAGCGCGTGTGTGCAGCGCGTGTGTGCAGCGCGATGTATGTATTGTGATGTATGTATTGTGATACTCAGTCACAGTGTATGTATTGTGATGTATGTATTGTGATACTCAGTCACAGTGTATGTATTGTGATGTATGTATTGTGATACTCAGTCACAGTGTATGTATTGTGATGTATGTATTGTGATACTCAGTCACAGTGTATGTATTGTGATGTATGTATTGTGATACTCAGTCACAGTGTATGTATTGTGATGTATGTATTGTGATACTCAGTCACAGTGTATGTATTGTGATGTATGTATTGTGATACTCAGTCACAGTGTATGTATTGTGATGTATGTATTGTGATACTCAGTCACAGTGTATGTATTGTGATGTATGTATTGTGATACATCAGTCACAGTGTATGTATTGTGATACTCGGTCACAGTGTATGTATTGTGATACATCAGTCACAGTGTATGTATTGTGATACATCAGTCACAGTGTATGTATTGTGATACTCAGTCACAGTGTATGTATTGTGATGTATGTATTGTGATACTCAGTCACAGTGTATGTATTGTGATGTATGTATTGTGATACATCAGTCACAGTGTATGTATTGTGATGTCTCAGTCACAGTGTATGTATTGTGATGTCTCAGTCACAGTGTATGTATTGTGATACTCAGTCACAGTGTATGTATTGTGATGTATGTATTGTGATACTCAGTCACAGTGTATGTATTGTGATGTATGTATTGTGATACTCAGTCACAGTGTATGTATTGTGATGTATGTATTGTGATACTCAGTCACAGTGTATGTATTGTGATGTATGTATTGTGATACTCAGTCACAGTGTATGTATTGTGATGTATGTATTGTGATACTCAGTCACAGTGTATGTATTGTGATGTATGTATTGTGATACATCAGTCACAGTGTATGTATTGTGATACATCAGTCACAGTGTATGTATTGTGATACATCAGTCACAGTGTATGTATTGTGATACATCAGTCACAGTGTATGTATTGTGATACATCAGTCACAGTGTATGTATTGTGATACATCAGTCACAGTGTATGTATTGTGATACATCAGTCACAGTGTATGTATTGTGATACATCAGTCACAGTGTATGTATTGTGATGTCTCAGTCACAGTGTATGTATTGTGATACTCGGTCACAGTGTATGTATTGTGATGTCTCAGTCACAGTGTATGTATTGTGATGTCTCAGTCACAGTGTATGTATTGTGATACTCGGTCACAGTGTATGTATTGTGATGTATCAGTCACAGTGTATGTATTGTGATACTCGGTCACAGTGTATGTATTGTGATACATCAGTCACAGTGTATGTATTGTGATACTCGGTCACAGTGTATGTATTGTGATACTCGGTCACAGTGTATGTATTGTGATACTCGGTCACAGTGTATGTATTGTGATACTCGGTCACAGTGTATGTATTGTGATACTCGGTCACAGTGTATGTATTGTGATACATCAGTCACAGTGTATGTATTGTGATGTATCAGTCACAGTGTATGTATTGTGATACTCGGTCACAGTGTATGTATTGTGATGTATCAGTCACAGTGTATGTATTGTGATGTATGTATTGTGATACTCAGTCACAGTGTATGTATTGTGATGTATGTATTGTGATACTCAGTCACAGTGTATGTATTGTGATACATCAGTCACAGTGTATGTATTGTGATACATCAGTCACAGTGTATGTATTGTGATACATCAGTCACAGTGTATGTATTGTGATACATCAGTCACAGTGTATGTATTGTGATACATCAGTCACAGTGTATGTATTGTGATGTATCAGTCACAGTGTATGTATTGTGATACATCAGTCACAGTGTATGTATTGTGATGTATCAGTCACAGTGTATGTATTGTGATGTATCAGTCACAGTGTATGTATTGTGATGTCTCAGTCACAGTGTATGTATTGTGATGTCTCAGTCACAGTGTATGTATTGTGATACATCAGTCACAGTGTATGTATTGTGATGTATCAGTCACAGTGTATGTATTGTGATGTATCAGTCACAGTGTATGTATTGTGATGTATCAGTCACAGTGTATGTATTGTGATGTATCAGTCACAGTGTATGTATTGTGATACTCGGTCACAGTGTATGTATTGTGATACATCAGTCACAGTGTATGTATTGTGATACTCGGTCACAGTGTATGTATTGTGATACTCGGTCACAGTGTATGTATTGTGATACATCAGTCACAGTGTATGTATTGTGATACATCAGTCACAGTGTATGTATTGTGATACATCAGTCACAGTGTATGTATTGTGATACATCAGTCACAGTGTATGTATTGTGATACTCAGTCACAGTGTATGTATTGTGATACTCGGTCACAGTGTATGTATTGTGATACTCGGTCACAGTGTATGTATTGTGATACATCAGTCACAGTGTATGTATTGTGATACATCAGTCACAGTGTATGTATTGTGATGTCTCAGTCACAGTGTATGTATTGTGATACTCGGTCACAGTGTATGTATTGTGATGTCTCAGTCACAGTGTATGTATTGTGATGTATCAGTCACAGTGTATGTATTGTGATGTATGTATTGTGATACATCAGTCACAGTGTATGTATTGTGATACTCAGTCACAGTGTATGTATTGTGATGTCTCAGTCACAGTGTATGTATTGTGATACTCGGTCACAGTGTATGTATTGTGATGTATCAGTCACAGTGTATGTATTGTGATACTCAGTCACAGTGTATGTATTGTGATGTCTCAGTCACAGTGTATGTATTGTGATACATCAGTCACAGTGTATGTATTGTGATGTATCAGTCACAGTGTATGTATTGTGATACTCGGTCACAGTGTATGTATTGTGATACTCGGTCACAGTGTATGTATTGTGATACTCGGTCACAGTGTATGTATTGTGATACTCGGTCACAGTGTATGTATTGTGATGTCTCGGTCACAGTGTATGTATTGTGATACTCGGTCACAGTGTATGTATTGTGATACTCGGTCACAGTGTATGTATTGTGATACTCGGTCACAGTGTATGTATTGTGATACTCGGTCACAGTGTATGTATTGTGATACTCGGTCACAGTGTATGTATTGTGATACTCAGTCACAGTGTATGTATTGTGATACTCGGTCACAGTGTATGTATTGTGATACTCAGTCACAGTGTATGTATTGTGATACTCGGTCACAGTGTATGTATTGTGATACTCAGTCACAGTGTATGTATTGTGATACTCGGTCACAGTGTATGTATTGTGATACTCAGTCACAGTGTATGTATTGTGATACTCAGTCACAGTGTATGTATTGTGATACTCAGTCACAGTGTATGTATTGTGATACTCGGTCACAGTGTATGTATTGTGATACTCAGTCACAGTGTATGTATTGTGATACTCGGTCACAGTGTATGTATTGTGATACTCGGTCACAGTGTATGTATTGTGATACATCAGTCACAGTGTATGTATTGTGATACATCAGTCACAGTGTATGTATTGTGATGTCTCAGTCACAGTGTATGTATTGTGATACTCGGTCACAGTGTATGTATTGTGATACTCAGTCACAGTGTATGTATTGTGATGCTGCGTCACGTTGCGGGGTCTTTGTCCCACATTCAGGGCAGGAAGCCTCAGTGTTGGTTGGAGCAGGGTTTATGTTACAGGGGGTGTCAGTGGCTGATCCGCAGAGCTGACGCTCACATCGGAGGGTTACATTTGCTCCAGACTTTGCTGTTCCCTGATCGGTGTGAGGTTGCGGCCCTAACATCACGTGAAGCTCGGTACCTATACATACAGAAGCCGTGTGCAGATCACGCTGCCACGACATGCCTGCGAGGGGCCCTAACATCACGTGAAGCTCGGTACCTGTACATACAGAAGCCGTGTGCAGATCACGCTGCCACGACATGCCTGCGAGGGGCCCTAACATCACGTGAAGCTCGGTACCTGTACATACAGAAGCCGTGTGCAGATTACGCTGCCACGACATGCCTGCGAGGTTGCGGCCCTAACATCACGTGAAGCTCGGTACCTGTACATACAGAAGCCGTGTGCAGATCACGCTGCCACGACATGCCTGCGAGGGGCCCTAACATCACGTGAAGCTCGGTACCTGTACATACAGAAGCCGTGTGCAGATCACGCTGCCACGACATGCCTGCGAGGGGCCCTAACATCACGTGAAGCTCGGTACCTGTACATACAGAAGCCATGTGCAGATCACGCTGCCACGACATGCCTGCGAGGGGCCCTAACATCACGTGAAGCTCGGTACCTGTACATACAGAAGCCGTGTGCAGATCACGCTGCCACGACATGCCTGCGAGGGGCCCTAACATCACGTGAAGCTCGGTACCTGTACATACAGAAGCCGTGTGCAGATCACGCTGCCACGACATGCCTGCGAGGGGCCCTAACATCACGTGAAGCTCGGTACCTGTACATACAGAAGCCGTGTGCAGATCACGCTGCCACGACATGCCTGCGAGGGGCCCTAACATCACGTGAAGCTCGGTACCTGTACATACAGAAGCCGTGTGCAGATCACGCTGCCACGACATGCCTGCGAGGGGCCCTAACATCACGTGAAGCTCGGTACCTGTACATACAGAAGCCGTGTGCAGATCACGCTGCCACGACATGCCTGCGAGGGGCCCTAACATCACGTGAAGCTCGGTACCTGTACATACAGAAGCCGTGTGCAGATCACGCTGCCACGACATGCCTGCGAGGGGCCCTAACATCACGTGAAGCTCGGTACCTGTACATACAGAAGCCATGTGCAGATCACGCTGCCACGACATGCCTGCGAGGGGCCCTAACATCACGTGAAGCTCGGTACCTGTACATACAGAAGCCGTGTGCAGATCACGCTGCCACGACATGCCTGCGAGGGGCCCTAACATCACGTGAAGCTCGGTACCTGTACATACAGAAGCCATGTGCAGAACACGCTGCCACGACATGCCTGCGAGGGGCCCTAACATCACGTGAAGCTCGGTACCTGTACATACAGAAGCCGTGTGCAGATCACGCTGCCACGACATGCCTGCGAGGGGCCCTAACATCACGTGAAGCTCGGTACCTGTACATACAGAAGCCATGTGCAGATCACGCTGCCACGACATGCCTGCGAGGGGCCCTAACATCACGTGAAGCTCGGTACCTGTACATACAGAAGCCATGTGCAGATCACGCTGCCACGACATGCCTGCGAGGGGCCCTAACATCACGTGAAGCTCGGTACCTGTACATACAGAAGCCATGTGCAGATCACGCTGCCACGACATGCCTGCGAGGGGCCCTAACATCACGTGAAGCTCGGTACCTGTACATACAGAAGCCATGTGCAGATCACGCTGCCACGACATGCCTGCGAGGGGCCCTAACATCACGTGAAGCTCGGTACCTGTACATACAGAAGCCGTGTGCAGATCACGCTGCCACGACATGCCTGCGAGGGGCCCTAACATCACGTGAAGCTCGGTACCTGTACATACAGAAGCCATGTGCAGATCACGCTGCCACGACATGCCTGCGAGGGGCCCTAACATCACGTGAAGCTCGGTACCTGTACATACAGAAGCCATGTGCAGATCACGCTGCCACGACATGCCTGCGAGGGGCCCTAACATCACGTGAAGCTCGGTACCTGTACATACAGAAGCCATGTGCAGATCACGCTGCCACGACATGCCTGCGAGGGGCCCTAACATCACGTGAAGCTCGGTACCTGTACATACAGAAGCCATGTGCAGATTACGCTGCCACGACATGCCTGCGAGGGGCCCTAACATCACGTGAAGCTCGGTACCTGTACATACAGAAGCCGTGTGCAGATCACGCTGCCACGACATGCCTGCGAGGGGCCCTAACATCACGTGAAGCTCGGTACCTGTACATACAGAAGCCATGTGCAGATCACGCTGCCACGACATGCCTGCGAGGGGCCCTAACATCACGTGAAGCTCGGTACCTGTACATACAGAAGCCGTGTGCAGATCACGCTGCCACGACATGCCTGCGAGGGGCCCTAACATCACGTGAAGCTCGGTACCTGTACATACAGAAGCCATGTGCAGATCACGCTGCCACGACATGCCTGCGAGGGGCCCTAACATCACGTGAAGCTCGGTACCTGTACATACAGAAGCCATGTGCAGATCACGCTGCCACGACATGCCTGCGAGGGGCCCTAACATCACGTGAAGCTCGGTACCTGTACATACAGAAGCCATGTGCAGATCACGCTGCCACGACATGCCTGCGAGGGGCCCTAACATCACGTGAAGCTCGGTACCTGTACATACAGAAGCCATGTGCAGATCACGCTGCCACGACATGCCTGCGAGGGGCCCTAACATCACGTGAAGCTCGGTACCTGTACATACAGAAGCCGTGTGCAGATCACGCTGCCACGACATGCCTGCGAGGGGCCCTAACATCACGTGAAGCTCGGTACCTGTACATACAGAAGCCATGTGCAGATCACGCTGCCACGACATGCCTGCGAGGGGCCCTAACATCACGTGAAGCTCGGTACCTGTACATACAGAAGCCATGTGCAGATCACGCTGCCACGACATGCCTGCGAGGGGCCCTAACATCACGTGAAGCTCGGTACCTGTACATACAGAAGCCATGTGCAGATTACGCTGCCACGACATGCCTGCGAGGGGCCCTAACATCACGTGAAGCTCGGTACCTGTACATACAGAAGCCATGTGCAGATCACGCTGCCACGACATGCCTGCGAGGGGCCCTAACATCACGTGAAGCTCGGTACCTGTACATACAGAAGCCGTGTGCAGATCACGCTGCCACGACATGCCTGCGAGGGGCCCTAACATCACGTGAAGCTCGGTACCTGTACATACAGAAGCCATGTGCAGATCACGCTGCCACGACATGCCTGCGAGGGGCCCTAACATCACGTGAAGCTCGGTACCTGTACATACAGAAGCCATGTGCAGAACACGCTGCCACGACATGCCTGCGAGGGGCCCTAACATCACGTGAAGCTCGGTACCTGTACATACAGAAGCCATGTGCAGATCACGCTGCCACGACATGCCTGCGAGGGGCCCTAACATCACGTGAAGCTCGGTACCTGTACATACAGAAGCCGTGTGCAGATCACGCTGCCACGACATGCCTGCGAGGGGCCCTAACATCACGTGAAGCTCGGTACCTGTACATACAGAAGCCATGTGCAGATCACGCTGCCACGACATGCCTGCGAGGGGCCCTAACATCACGTGAAGCTCGGTACCTGTACATACAGAAGCCATGTGCAGATCACGCTGCCACGACATGCCTGCGAGGGGCCCTAACATCACGTGAAGCTCGGTACCTGTACATACAGAAGCCATGTGCAGATCACGCTGCCACGACATGCCTGCGAGGGGCCCTAACATCACGTGAAGCTCGGTACCTGTACATACAGAAGCCATGTGCAGATCACGCTGCCACGACATGCCTGCGAGGGGCCCTAACATCACGTGAAGCTCGGTACCTGTACATACAGAAGCCGTGTGCAGATCACGCTGCCACGACATGCCTGCGAGGGGCCCTAACATCACGTGAAGCTCGGTACCTGTACATACAGAAGCCATGTGCAGATCACGCTGCCACGACATGCCTGCGAGGGGCCCTAACATCACGTGAAGCTCGGTACCTGTACATACAGAAGCCATGTGCAGATCACGCTGCCACGACATGCCTGCGAGGGGCCCTAACATCACGTGAAGCTCGGTACCTGTACATACAGAAGCCATGTGCAGATCACGCTGCCACGACATGCCTGCGAGGGGCCCTAACATCACGTGAAGCTCGGTACCTGTACATACAGAAGCCATGTGCAGATCACGCTGCCACGACATGCCTGCGAGGGGCCCTAACATCACGTGAAGCTCGGTACCTGTACATACAGAAGCCGTGTGCAGATCACGCTGCCACGACATGCCTGCGAGGGGCCCTAACATCACGTGAAGCTCGGTACCTGTACATACAGAAGCCATGTGCAGATCACGCTGCCACGACATGCCTGCGAGGGGCCCTAACATCACGTGAAGCTCGGTACCTGTACATACAGAAGCCATGTGCAGATCACGCTGCCACGACATGCCTGCGAGGGGCCCTAACATCACGTGAAGCTCGGTACCTGTACATACAGAAGCCATGTGCAGATTACGCTGCCACGACATGCCTGCGAGGGGCCCTAACATCACGTGAAGCTCGGTACCTGTACATACAGAAGCCGTGTGCAGATCACGCTGCCACGACATGCCTGCGAGGGGCCCTAACATCACGTGAAGCTCGGTACCTGTACATACAGAAGCCATGTGCAGATCACGCTGCCACGACATGCCTGCGAGGGGCCCTAACATCACGTGAAGCTCGGTACCTGTACATACAGAAGCCATGTGCAGATCACGCTGCCACGACATGCCTGCGAGGGGCCCTAACATCACGTGAAGCTCGGTACCTGTACATACAGAAGCCATGTGCAGATTACGCTGCCACGACATGCCTGCGAGGGGCCCTAACATCACGTGAAGCTCGGTACCTGTACATACAGAAGCCGTGTGCAGATCACGCTGCCACGACATGCCTGCGAGGGGCCCTAACATCACGTGAAGCTCGGTACCTGTACATACAGAAGCCATGTGCAGATCACGCTGCCACGACATGCCTGCGAGGGGCCCTAACATCACGTGAAGCTCGGTACCTGTACATACAGAAGCCGTGTGCAGATCACGCTGCCACGACATGCCTGCGAGGGGCCCTAACATCACGTGAAGCTCGGTACCTGTACATACAGAAGCCGTGTGCAGATCACGCTGCCACGACATGCCTGCGAGGGGCCCTAACATCACGTGAAGCTCGGTACCTGTACATACAGAAGCCGTGTGCAGATCACGCTGCCACGACATGCCTGCGAGGGGCCCTAACATCACGTGAAGCTCGGTACCTGTACATACAGAAGCCGTGTGCAGATCCCGCTGCCACGATCCCGCTGCCACCATCAGGCTGCCACCATCAGGCTGCCACCATCAGGCTGCCACCATCAGGCTGCCACCATCAGGCTGCCACCATCAGGCTGCCACCATCACGCTGCCACCACATCCCTGCGAGGGGCCCGTGCTTCAGGATCGGACCTCACGTAACGATGTACTATAGATACTGTGCTTTACTATATACCAGAGGTGGCCAACTCCAGTCCTCAAGGGCCACCAGCAGGTCGGGTATTAAGGATATCCCTGCTTCCGCACAGGCGGCTCAATCAATCAGTGGCTCAGCCAATGACTGAGCCACCTGTGCTGATGCAGGGATATCCTTAGAACCTGTCCTGTTGGTGGCCATTGAGGACTGGAGTTGGCCACTCTTGGAATAGACACAGACCACTTTGGGTACAGGGAGCTAAAGATACATACAAGTCAATGTCTGCCCTGCAGAGCTTACAATCTAATGTCTGCCTCTGGGGGTTTCCTCCCCTGCAGTGCTTACAATCTAATGTCTGCCTCTGGGGGTTTCCTCCCCTGTAGAGCTTACAATCTAATGTCTGCCTCTGGGGGTTTCCTCCTCTGCAGAGCTTACAATCTAATGTCTTCCTCTGGGGGTTTCCTCCCCTGCAGAGCTTACAATCTAATGTCCGCCTCTGGGGGTTTCCTCCCCTGCAGAGCTTACAATCTAATGTCTTCCTCTGGGGGTTTCCTCCCCTGCAGAGCTTACAATCTAATGTCCGCCTCTGGGGGTTTCCTCCCCTGCAGAGCTTACAATCTAATGCCCGCCTCTGGGGGTTTCCTCCCCTGCAGAGCTTACAATCTAATGTCTTCCTCTGGGGGTTTCCTCCCCTGCAGCTTCCTGAAGCCCACCACGCTGATCGGGAGGAACAAGGACGTGGTGGATTATTTCATCAGCTGCCTGTGCCCACAAGGGACGAATTACATCTCCAGGACCCACGCCCGGGTCATCCACACGTCCAGCTACCACGACTTCAAGCTGGTGGACTCCAGCCTGACCGGGGTGTACGTGAATGACGTGCGCATCGATGGTGAGTGGGAGATGTCTGGAGGAGAGCATGGGGTGGGAGCAGGACGGGAAGGACGTGCGCATCGATGGTGAGTGGGAGATGTCTGGAGGAGAGCATGGGGTGGGAGCAGGACGGGAAGGGCGTGCGCATCGATGGTGAGTGGGATATGTCCGGAGGAGAGCATGGGGTGGGAGCAGGACGGGAAGGACGTGCGCATCGATGGTGAGTGGGAGATGTCCGGAGGAGAGCATGGGGTGGGAGCAGGACGGGAAGGACGTGCGCATAGATGGTGAGTGGGAGATGTCCGGAGGAGAGCATGGGGTGGGAGCAGGACGGGAATGATACGCATCGATGGTGAGTAGGAGATGTCAGGAGGAGAGCATGGGGTGGGAGCAGGACGGGAAGGACGTGCGCATCGATGGTGAGTGGGAGATGTCTGGAGGAGAGCATGGGGTGGGAGCAGGACGGGAAGGACGTGCGCATCGATGGTGAGTGGGAGATGTCCGGAGGAGAGCATGGGGTGGGAGCAGGACGGGAAGGACGTGCGCATGGATGGTGAGTGGGAGATGTCCGGAGGAGAGCATGGGGTGGGAGCCGGACGGGAAGGACGTGCGCATCGATGGTGAGTGGGAGATGTCAGGTGGGAGCCGGACGGGAAGGACGTGCGCATCGATGGTGAGTGGGAGATGTCTGGAGGAGAGCATGGGGTGGGAGCAGGACAGGAAGGACGTGCGCATCGATGGCGAGTGGGAGATGTCTGGAGGAGAGCATGGGGTGGGAGCAGGACGGGAAGGACGTGCGCATCGATGGTGAGTGGGAGATGTCTGGAGGAGAGCATGGGGTGGGAGCAGGACAGGAAGGACGTGCGCATCGATGGTGAGTGGGAGATGTCTGGAGGAGAGCATGGGGTGGGAGCAGGACGGGAAGGACGTGCGCATCGATGGTGAGTGGGAGATGTCTGGAGGAGAGCATGGGGTGGGAGCAGGACGGGAATGACGTGCGCATCGATGGTGAGTGGGAGATGTCTGGAGGAGAGCATGGGGTGGGAGCAGGACGGGAAGGACGTGCGCATCGATGGTGAGTGGGAGATGTCTGGAGGAGAGAATGGGGTGGGAGCAGGACGGGAAGGCCGTGCGCATCGATGGTGAGTGGGAGATGTCCGGAGGAGAGCATGGGGTGGGAGCCCCATACCCCCTATTCCCTCTCCCTCCCCATACCCCCTATTTCCTCTCCCCCCCCCCATACCCCCTATTCTCTCTCCCCCCCCCCCCATACCCCCTATTCTCTCTCCCTCCTCATACCCCCTATTACCTCTCCCTCCCCATACCCCCTATTCCCTCCCCCTCCTCATACCCCCTATTCCCTCTCCCTCCCCATACCCCCTATTCCCTCTCCCTCCCCATACCCCCTATTCCCTCTCCCTCCCCATACCCCCTATTCCCTCTCCCCCCCCATGCCCCCTCCTCCCTCTCCCTCCCCATACCATTCTCTGCAGTAACACGGCGCTTTCCTCCCAGCGGAGCACATTCTGTATGAAGGAGACACGGTCACCTTCGGTCACCCCTCCTGCACGGACATCGTCCCCGGGACCCGAGCCCGGCAGCCCAGCTCCGAGTCGTACTTCCTGGTAGGTGAAGTCGCGTGTTCTGCTTTGTCACGCGATGTTGCGGAATAATGCCGCGTGCCGCGCTGATCGGGGGCGCTCATTTCTGCGTTGTACGTGTTTGGGGGGGGGGGCTTTGGTGTTACAGGGGGTCTCACTGGTCACCATACTTTGGGTTTCCAGCAAGGGGAAAGCACTTAGCCCTGTAACATTTCCTTTATTCGCTGTAACCGTTGTTTAATAAATTTACCTTTTTTTATGTTTTGCAATTTTGGGATCAAACACAATACCCAGTGGGCACGGCCTGTGTGACTATATATATATATATATATTGTATTGTATATTATATATGATATAATATATATATATTATTAGGCATATTTAGGTTACATTGCATATCTGGCTTAATACAATAGTATTTACCTTGTTCAAATAGTAGAAGGGTCGGGGTCGGGCCCCGGAGGGGATGACCCTAGGACCACATCATGGTCCGGAGGCCTGGAAAGGGAGAAAAAGGGTGAGGGGGAAGTGAGGGGGGGGAGGGGGAGGGAGTTGGCCCTCCCTCCCCTTGACCGGCAGGACTCTCCCATCCATACCCCAAGGCTCTCCTGCGTTCCCGTTGCTTAGTGAAGAATATATTGCTTTGGGTTTGTGGGTTAGCCAGGGCTCCCAAATGTTATAGAAACTTTCCGTCGAGCGCTTAGGAGGGCCAGGGGGTTTCCGTTGTCATGACCTCATGGAGTCGTTTCTTCACCCTTTGTTTTGTGGGGGGCGATACCTTCTTCCAAGAGGACGCAACTGCGCATCTCGCTGCCGTGAGAATAAAGGAGATTCATTTCCATATCAGTCTGCCCAATAGGAAGGTCAGTGGGTCAGTGGGTCAGTGGGAATAGTGAGGTCTGTGACCTCTTTTATTAAATCTTGTATTATGAGCCCAAATTTCTGAATCTCTGGACATAGCCACCAGATGTGGGCCAAGTCCCCTCTCTGGCCACAGCCTCTCCAGCATAGATCTGAGGCCAGAGGGTAGATTTGTTTCAGTTTCACTGGCGTAAGATACAGAGGCGGCACACTTTATTCGAACACGGCTAGAGCCGCAAGCCGCGAGATTTCCCGGCTTTCGTGTTGCCGCGCGTCACCGATGCGTGGTCACGCTTCATCGGGAGCGTGCGCGCACGGCGTGCGTGCCCAGCCCTGGTTTCCCGCGATGTGGGGGATGCGGTGGGGGGACCCGGCGGACCCGGAGAGGGGAGGGGGAAGCCCCGATCGGAGGACCGATCCTCCGAGGCTCCGGCGCGTGCGCGGGAGAATGCGGCGCGCGCCCCGTATCTGTCGCGGCCGAGACCGGGTAAATGTTAGAATACACTCGGCCGCGACAGTACCAGTGATACATTATTGTATATATGTTCTCCTTCACCGTGGTACATATGGAAGTTCCTGAGGCCGAGTCCTCTCTGTCTATAACCATGTTCAGTTCCGCTGCCCGAGCATATAACCGTGTGCGGTGGGGTCGCTGGCTTCTCCATGCCGGCGTATTTTTGTGTTATTAGACCTTTTTGGTGTGCCCCTGCTTGGCACAGCTTCTCAAATTTTGTGAGGGGGAAATTTCAACGTTGGGGACATTTTTTGTAAAAAGTGCCGAATTTGGAGAAATTTGAATGTATCGAGCTCAGGTGCGTTGAATTTGGGGCGTAAATCCTGGAAACCCAGGAACTTTCCATCGCTCAACAGGTCGGCGGCCGCTCTGATCCCCAATAATTTGAATAGGTCGAATTGTTTAGTTTCGCACCCTGGAGGGAATTTAGGGTTGTTAAATATTGGGGTGAGCTGTGAGCTGGTGGAGGAGAGCTGGAATTTAGTTTTAGCTTTTAGCCATATTTCCCATGTGTGTCTCAGCGCTCCCAGTTCACATTTAGGCGCCATGTCAGTCCCTCTATCCCCACACCACAGATAAGCTGGCAGAGAAGGCGTTCTGGAGTATTGAGAATTGTTAGCCAACATAGCTGGTCTGGGTCCGAGTTCCACGTGACGCCTGTCTTAGTTGGGCTGCTTGGTAATATTTTGAGACATCTGGGACTCCAAAGCCTCCTCTCGCTCTGGGCGACAGAAGAACTGATCTTGTTACTCTGGGTTTCTTACCCTGCCAAATAAAGTGAAACATTTTGTTTTGAATATTTTTTAGTTCAGAACCAGGGATATGGACCGGGAGTGTCTGAAAAAAATATAATAATCTGGGGAGTATATTCATTTTAACTGAAATCATTTTCCCGATCCATGAGATCTGGTCTCCTTCCCATTTATCCAGATCTCTTGTAATTTTCCTAAAGAGGGTTGGGTAGTTATTTTGATAGAGGGATTGGTAGTTCCTTGATACATGTACTCCCAATATTTGATGTATGAAGGGCTCCATCTATCATTGAAGTTTAGTTTCAGTAATTGCATCTCTGGTTCTGACAGGTTTAGGTTCAGGGCTTCTGATTTGTCACTATTAATTTTGTAACCTGATATTTTGCCAAATTCCGTTAACTCTTTAGGAAGATTGGGAAGGGAAGTCTGAGGTTGCGTTAATGTTAGGATAATATCAGCAAATAATGAGACTTTGTCGTTTTCACCCATTAGTACGCCCTGTATGTTTATATTGTCTCGTATTTTAGACGCTAGAGGTTCGATTGTTAGAGCAAAGAGGAGAGGGGACAACGGTCACCCCTGTCTCGTTCCATTTTTTATTTCAAATTTCTTTGCGTTTCCACCGGGGAGTTTAACCACCGCAGAGGGGCTGCAATATAGTGCTCGGTCTCCCTCTATGTATCTTTGAAGCCGAATTTCTGCATTGTTTTATCAAGGAATAGCCAATCGATTCTATCGAACGCCAAACTTAACAGGACCGCTTTGGTTGCTGTGAGGGGGGCATGATCAACTATGTTTATAATCTTACGGGTATTGTCTGAGGCTTGCCTACCTGAGACAAACCCCACCTGGTCGTTGTGTATTAATCTAGGTAAAACCTCTCTACTTCTTTTTAAGGGATCTCTCTACTAGTTTTGGCTCATCCCCCTTTTCCATGAATCTTTTTGTTATGACCATTGACTGATCTTCGAAGTCTTCCATTTGGGAACAATTCCTTGTATCCGGTACATTTGTACATAAGGTATATTATTCATCCCGTGTGTAGAATGGTTTCTCTGGGCATCTAGATACGAGCTTACATCAAGTTTAAAAAAAAAGTTTTTGTTGTAATTTTGTTCTCCACAATGGTTAGATCAAGATCCCAAAAATTAATACTGGTTCTGTGGTTCTCCCCACTCAGAACAATATTCATTTTATTACAATTAAGGTAATCAATTAATATATTCATATCTTCCCGAGAGCCGGACCAAATCATTCGAATGTCATCAATGAATCTTCTGTAGAAGCGCATATTGTCGCTGTACTGTGTCTCATTCCAAACGTATTCCTGTTCCCATAATCCCGTGAATAACCCCGCGTAATTAGGGGCGAAGCATGTGCCCATGGCTGTCCTATGGGTCCGGACATAAACGGAACCCTCAAATAGAAAGTAATTGCGATTAAGTATAAAAATTATACTATCTACAATAAACTGTTGTGATAGTGATAAAGTGTTGTCCTTATATAAAATATGTTTAACTGCCTCTACACCATGTGTGTGTGCTGTACACAAGTATAAAGTGATGTCACATATGATGTCACCCATATGTAGTGCTGTTCTCAAACATTATCGTTAAGTGAATTAAGTGTGCCAGTGCTATCCCTCACAGAAGAAGGTAACGCTGCAGTGAGTGGGGCCAAGGAAGTGTGGACATATTTCGATAAATTTGCAGAGATAGATCCTGTTAGATAGAACGCCGCCGCCTCCTCCCTGTTGATAAAGTTGGGGGCCACGCCGCCGCCTCCTCCCTGTTGATAAAGTTGGGGGCCACGCCGCCGCCTCCTCCCTGTTGATAAAGTTGGGGTGCCACGCCGCCTCCTTCTCCCTGTTGATAAAGTTGGGGTGCCACGCCGCCGCCTCCTCCCTGTTGATAAAGTTGGGGGCCACGCCGCCGCCTCCTCCCTGTTGATAAAGTTGGGGTGCCACGCCGCCTCCTTCTCCCTGTTGATAAAGTTGGGGGCCACGCCGCCGCCTCCTCCCTGTTGATAAAGTTGGGGTGCCACGCCGCCGCCTCCTCCCTGTTGATAAAGTTGGGGTGCCACGCCGCCGCCTCCTCCCTGTTGATAAAGTTGGGGTGCCACGCCGCCGCCTCCTCCCTGTTGATAAAGTTGGGGTGCCACGCCGCCTCCTCCCTGTTGATAAAGTTGGGGTGCCACGCCGCCTCCTTCTCCCTGTTGATAAAGTTGGGGTGCCACGCCGCCGCCTCCTCCCTGTTGATAAAGTTGGGGTGCCACGCCGCCGCCTCCTCCCTGTTGATAAAGTTGGGGTGCCACGCCGCCGCCTCCTCCCTGTTGATAAAGTTGGGGTGCCACGCCGCCGCCTCCTCCCTGGTGATAAAGTTGGGGTGCCACGCCGCCGCCTCCTCCCTGTTGATAAAGTTGGGGGCCACGCCGCCGCCTCCTCCCTGGTGATAAAGTTGGGGTGCCACGCCGCCTTCTCCTCCCTGTTGATAAAGTTGGGGTGCCACGCCGCCTCCTCCTCCCTGTTGATAAAGTTGGGGTGCCACGCCGCCGCCTCCTCCCTGTTGATAAAGTTGGGGTGCCACGCCGCCGCCTCCTCCCTGTTGATAAAGTTGGGTGCCACGCCGCCGCCTCCTCCCTGGTGATAAAGTTGGGGTGCCACGCCGCCTCCTCCTCCCTGTTGATAAAGTTGGGGTGCCACGCCGCCGCCTCCTCCCTGTTGATAAAGTTGGGGTGCCACGCCGCCTCCTCCCTGTTGATAAAGTTGGGGGCCACGCCGCCTCCTCCTCCCTGTTGATAAAGTTGGGGGCCACGCCGCCTCCTCCCTGTTGATAAAGTTGGGGGCCACGCCGCCTCCTCCCTGTTGATAAAGTTGGGGGCCACGCCGCCTCCTCCCTGTTGATAAAGTTGGGGTGCCACGCCGCCTCCTCCTCCCTGTTGATAAAGTTGGGGTGCCACGCCGCCTCCTCCCTGTTGATAAAGTTGGGGGCCACGCCGCCTCCTCCCTGTTGATAAAGTTGGGGTGCCACGCCGCCTCCTCCTCCCTGTTGATAAAGTTGGGGTGCCACGCCGCCTCCTCCCTGTTGATAAAGTTGGGGGCCACGCCGCCTCCTCCCTGTTGATAAAGTTGGGGTGCCACGCCGCCTCCTCCTCGCTGTTGATAAAGTTGGGGTGCCACGCCGCCTCCTCCCTGTTGATAAAGTTGGGGGCCACGCAGCCTCCTCCTCCCTGTTGATAAAGTTGGGGTGCCACGCCGCCTCCTCCCTGTTGATAATGTTGGGGGCCACGCCGCCGCCTCCTCCCTGTTGATAAAGTTGGGTGCCACGCCGCCTCCTCCCTGTTGATAAAGTTGGGGTGCCACGCCGCCTCCTCCCTGTTGATAAAGTTGGGGGCCACGCCGCCTCCTCCCTGGTGATAAAGTTGGGGTGCCACGCCGCCTCCTCCCTGGTGATAAAGTTGGGGGGCCACGCCGCCTCCTCCTCCCTGGTGATAAAGTTGGGGGGCCACGCCGCCTCCTCCTCCCTGTTGATAAAGTTGGGGTGCCACGCCGCCGCCTCCTCCCTGTTGATAAAGTTGGGGTGCCACGCCGCCGCCTCCTCCCTGTTGATAAAGTTGGGGTGCCACGCCGCCGCCTCCTCCCTGTTGATAAAGTTGGGGTGCCACGCTGCCTCCTCCTCCCTGTTGATAAAGTTGGGGTGCCACGCTGCCTCCTCCTCCCTGTTGATAAAGTTGGGGTGCCACGCCGCCTCCTCCTCCCTGTTGATAAAGTTGGGGTGCCACGCCGCCGCCTCCTCCCTGTTGATAAAGTTGGGGTGCCACGCCGCCTCCTCCCTGTTGATAAAGTTGGGGTGCCACGCCGCCTCCTCCCTGTTGATAAAGTTGGGGGCCACGCCGCCTCCTCCCTGTTGATAAAGTTGGGGGCCACGCCGCCTCCTCCCTGGTGATAAAGTTGGGGTGCCACGCCGCCTCCTCCCTGGTGATAAAGTTGGGGTGCCACGCCACCTCCTCCTCCCTGTTGATAAAGTTGGGGTGCCACGCCGCCTCCTCCCTGTTGATAAAGTTGGGGTGCCACGCCGCCTCCTCCCTGTTGATAAAGTTGGGGTGCCACGCCGCCTCCTCCCTGGTGATAAAGTTGGGGTGCCACGCCGCCTCCTCCTCCCTGGTGATAAAGTTGGGGTGCCACGCCGCCTCCTCCTCCCTGTTGATAAAGTTGGGGTGCCACGCCGCCTCCTCCCTGTTGATAAAGTTGGGGTGCCACGCCGCCTCCTCCCTGGTGATAAAGTTGGGGTGCCACGCCGCCTCCTCCCTGGTGATAAAGTTGGGGTGCCACGCCGCCTCCTCCCTGGTGATAAAGTTGGGGGCCACGCCGCCTCCTCCCTGGTGATAAAGTTGGGGTGCCACGCCTCCTCCTCCCTGTTGCTGCTTTTCATTGCTGAAATGTTTGTAAATGTTAATATGTTCTTCTCTGTCGCAGTTTGAACGCTGTTACTGTGAGACGGGACACACGTCTGCTGGACATGTCCCTGCGAGGAGCAGCGCGACGCCACAGGTAACGGGTGACCCCGGGGTCACAGCCCTGCGGGTAACTCCCGGGGGTTACTGGGACCTGTGTGTAAAACACAGAAACCCCCAAGTTAGTGTGTTTATATTGTATGTAAAACACAGCGTGCCACTAAAGTCACCCATCGGTAGCAGGTGCCGGTCACCGGTCTTCAGACATCATTGGCTCCTCTTTATATATTGCCCCAGGACAGGGCTATTCTTTCTGCAGCCTGACCGTGTTCGAGAATAGTGCAGTATTAACCCTTACTGCCCAACCCCCCTCACCCTTTGCACAGAAGGAAGGCTCCAATCCGCTTATGTTTTTTTTTTTTTTTTTTTTTTTTTTTTTTTGTTTCAATTTATTTTTATTGTTTTAGAGAGACATAACAAATATATTGTCCATACAACAAAGAGCATTAACAGTTCGTCATCTGAAATAAAATAATTGATATAACACGCGTCTCTCATGAGCTTAACAAATCCGCTTATGTTTTTATGTTGATCAGGAGTATTTATTTGCTTGCAGACTTTTTATTTAGATAAGTTGTAATTCTGTTCGTTTTCTGTTGTTTACAGATTCACCCGTTCCCGTCTATTTCGGCCGTAAGCAGCGTAAAAGTAAACTGTGGAAAGGAGCTGGCTCTTCGCACCGTGTCTCCCGTTCTTTCTTCTCGGACCACTTCAAGGAGCAGCGACTCCCTTTCTGAAGCGCCTTCGGAAAGTGAATGCAATGAGTCTCTAATCAAGGGAAGTTCTTCCCACACCAAGAGCCCCTCAATCCTTCCCGAGGCGTACGGACCTGGGAGTTGTACTGATGATGATCCTGCAGGCCCAGGGGTGCATGGGCAAATAACTAGATCGTCTTCCCCTGAATATGATGCTGTGCAATTACGTGCGTCGGAGGAAGAATATTCCCAGGACAGCGTCTTCTCTGATCAAAGCAGCAAGAGCTCTAACAAAGCGCAACACAATGAAGATGACGTAGAAGGTTCCACGTATGATGTATGCGGTTTTATAGACCAAGATCATGAATTAGCTGCAGAGTCTTGTGATATCACTGAGTCGGCTTATTCAGAAGTTGTTCATTCTCATGAGGATTCAGACAATGGACAACATCTTTATGACCAGCAGGAGAGGACTTTGGTGGAATGTGGGGGGCAAAGAAGCAGCCAAACACATTTGGATGTTCATATGGAAGAAGAACACGACCTTGCAAAATCAGATGGTTTAACTTACTCAGATGTACAGACCAATAATCCGGACATTTCCAGGGACGCTGATCTTGACATGAAGAAGCAGGTGGCTGATGAAATGTGTAAACAGATCCCTGAAAAAGTACATCGTTTGGAAGGAGATTGTATAAATGGACTTGTGGAAAATCAGGAAGAACTTGGTTCTGCGGGTTTATTGAGTTTAAATGTAGAATTCTCACAGGATAGCAACTTATCTGTTCAGGACAGTGAGGACTCCTGTAATTCCCATTCTGTCTGTGAAAAGTCACTGGATACAATTAAAGACTCCCCGCTACACCCAGCATGTAAACCAAGTAACGAAGATCAAGGCGATGCTCGCACCGAAACTTCCAGACGTAATGAATCACATGCTTTTATAGACCGAGACCATGAAAACAAACGGTCTATAGACGCTGTGACTGGCGGTAGGGCTGAGGCGACTCGTTCAGAAAAAAGTTCTGTACAGAAATCTCCTGACCTTTCAGACCCCATCCATGAAAAAGGATTCTCCGATGAGCAGAAGACCTCTTTGGGGGCAGATATGAGACTGATTAGTAGCGATGTAAATACGGATTACTGCATGGAAGTAGAGAAACAGATCATGACATTTGAGCGTGTTGCTAACATAGAGGTACAGCCTAATAAACCAGCTAATGGAGATACTTCCATGGACGCTGATCTTGGCATGAAGAAGCAGGTGGCTGATGAAATGTGCATGCAGATCCCTGAAAAAGTACATCGTTTGGAAGGAGATTGTTTAAATGGACTTGTGGAAAATGGGGAAGCACAGCACATTGTTCCGTGGCGTTCCTCTGAGGCGGAGGCTACAAGACTGAGTTCAAATCATGAATTCCCCCAAAATAGCAACTTACCTGTTCAGATCAGCGAGAGCTCCTCTAATTTACATTCTTGCTGTGAAAATCCATCAAGTACAAATAAAGACGACTCTCTACCAGCCACGTGTAAAACACCTAATGAAAGGCAACCCGGTGCCAACATAAATACTCCTTCCCGTAATGTATCATCATATGCTTCTAACGCCGGGGACTGTGGGAAGGAAAAGGCCGCAGAAGCTGTGTCTGCTGATGTGACACAGTGTCCAGATATCACTTTATATCACCCTTATCCAGAATGCACCACGGAAAAAAGAGCCTCATGCCAGAAAGGAAAGGGTTTGGTGGCAAATAGTAACCAAGCAAATCTGAGCAACCATATGGCCGCGGGAAATCATCAGCTCATGAAATCAGAGGGTGTTACTAGCTCAGGTCGGAAGACTAGTGATACAGATAACCAAGGTGCACCCGTGGGTGCGGATACAGGCAGCAAGGAGGAAAGGACTAATGTAGATTACAGCAACATGCCTCAAAAACTACATCACTCACTTATCTTGAAATATGAGAAGGTTTCACAGCCCGTAGAAGAAAATGAAACACATGCTCAAGAATTTAGCAAAATGTACAATCCAGATTCTGAGCACGATGCCAGGGGGCGGCCTCTATCTTATCCGGAGGCTCCAGATTCTGAGCACGATGCAGGACGGCGGCCTCTATCTTATCCGGAGGCTCCAGATTCTGAGCACGATGCAGGACGGCGGCCTCTATCTTATCCGGAGGCTCCAGATTCTGAGCACGATGCAGTGGGGCGGCCTCTATCTTATCCGGAGGCTCCAGATTCTGAGCACGATGCAGGACGGCGGCCTCTATCTTATCCGGAGGCTCCAGATTCTGAGCACGATGCAGTGGGGCGGCCTCTATCTTATCCGGAGGCTCCAGATTCTGAGCACGATGCAGTGGGGCGGCCTCTTGCTTCTCCGGAGGCTCCAGATTCTGAGCACGATGCAGTGGGGCGGCCTCTATCTTCTCCGGAGGCTCCAGATTCTGAGCACGATGCAGTGGGGCGGCCTCTTGCTTCTCCGGAGGCTCCAGATTCTGAGCACGATGCAGTGGGGCGGCCTCTTGCTTCTCCGGAGGCTCCAGATTCTGAGCTCGATGCAGGACGGCGGCCTCTATCTTATCCGGAGGCTCATGATATTCATGTAAATCCTTCTCTTAATCACAGCCCCCTACTGTCTGCTCCGGCTGTTGAAGATTTAATGCAGGGAGAACCAGGAGATGCATCACTAAACCAGAAAGAGAATGTAATTCATGCCAAAGCTAGGAACACCTTCTTACAAGAGATGTATTTGGAAGGTAATGGTATTACAGAGGATAGTATTGATGGAAATGTGTCTTTAAACCAGAAGCCGATCGATCCTTTAATTTATGACGGGATGGATGCATCCTGCAGGAATGAGGTTTCTTGTCCAGCAGTGCAGAGTCACAATGGCGATATGAACACCAAACGTGGGCGGGAGATGGCAGGATTGGGAAGCGTTTATCAGCCCTCCACAGATGACCGTCCAGGGTCAACATATTCAGAAGTTCAATTGGAGACGGCTCCTACGGCTGATGATAATCATCCCAACGATGAAAGGATGTACACAGGTGAAGATGAATTCGCAGTTAGTAATAACTTGTTTAGTGGCATGGAAGAGTCAGAATGTCCGGGCGATTTCAAGTCCATCCCTACTGACGTCGCCGGGGAAGTTAAACGCGCTTTCGGTTCCACTGCAAACACAGGATGGTCTCGGGGTCTTCATAAAGCAGGAGGTGTAAAACGTAATGTGCAGGGGGACAACGCTGGGTGCCCCATTAGTAAAAGTACCACACACGTCTTCCTTAGGAGTGATCACGTATCTCCTCTTGATGAGTCTTCTCCAGCAGCTCAGGTGTCGGTTTTAGGTGAGCGAATGGCCTTAGTGAGAGAATTAAAGGAGGAGATTCCAGATGAAGCGTTCCTCGTTCCGGTCAGCTCTGAGAAGGACACTGAGCAGGATTTACATTTCACGGTCTTAGAAGGTCAGGTCACAGCTGCTAAAAATGATATAGAAGATACATTCTCTCAGACAATAGATGCTGATTTTGAAGATTTGTGTGAAGAAATGACCTGTTTCTCTCCACCATGTGAGGCCGCGAAGAAATTAGAAGTATCCGATTCAAGAGCCGAATCTTCCGCAGGTAAACGAGAGAGATCTGAAAAGTCTCCCACAGCTGGGTCGTGCGATGGTTCTTCTTTGAATACCCAAATGTCCCATTATACAGGGGTGCATCATCGTCAGAGTATTGATTGCGTCCAATCTGAAAAGTCATACAGAGATCATGATAAAGACGACACAGAGACAAAAACTCTCTTAGCAGTAGATAGGAAAAAGTGGATATCCTGTTCAGATCGCAGGAAAGCTGCCCCAGTGGAAGATAACTTTGCACAAGTTGTTGATGCGTGGAACGAGGGAGCCGCTGAGCTGCCGGAGGCCGCTGTGGTCTGTGAAAGTTCTTGTCTGGACACACGTGTCAAGCCGGTCAGTACGGACATGCAGACGTCTGCCAGTGAGCGGCTCAAAGAAGAATTCGTGATTTCTCCCTTCGGACACATTAATGCAACTGCTGAAGATGATGGAAAACTGGCAGAAAAACAATTTTCTCACATGTTGGGTAATGCTGATGGTTCTGAGGAGAAAGTGAATATGGATCTGGAATGTACTGATAACGAATCAAGAAAAGAAAACACTGTTCGTGAATTCCCCACGGATTTACCTGGTCAGGTGCAAAATTGCAATTTAAATCTGCAGAAAGCGACCGTGACCCAACCGGAAACATTTGTTCAGAGGGACAGAAATAACGTGATGGAGAAAACAGGTCTGGACAAGAGTTTAACCCAAACAGATGCATCTTGTCCCCTTTCGGGTAATGAACAAGAAGTGGAAAATGTAGAATTGAATGATTGTAATGTGGGCGATATAACAGCATTTCACAATGGTAACATTCACGCGGATGGTGATGAAAACCTGAGTGACACGGAGAAGGCCAGAATAAAAGAAGAGTGGGCGCTGGCGAGCAGAGTGGATGTCGGGAGTGCCGTTACGGTGCAGGAATCTCCTAACCAATGGGGTTGGATCACAGATAATATTGAAGAGCAAAGTCCTTTCGCAAAAGAAGATATTGATAAAAGGTACAACCACCCTCCGTTGTCCGTTAAGGGTGGCGATGACCATCCTGCTCATCTTCAGGGCAATGCGAGCTCTGGCTCTGTACAACAGAAAGGTGATCACAACTTAACCATTGAAAGAAAAGAAAATATGGAGGAGATTGAAGTTGAAGATTTGAGTGCAAAATCATTTGAGTCAAATTGGATTGAGAGGGATAAAGTGGAACCATTTGTAAATTTGGGCGTGATGGGGAAAGATGAGATTGAGGATGGAAGCAATTCTTCATCTGGTAATGCAGGGTGTCCTATTCCACACAGGTTACAGAAGGGCTGTATGAGTGAAGACCAGAGAGAAATGCCCTTGACGTCTTTGTCACCACATTTTGACATTCAGAAAGATTCGGCATCACAAGAGATTACCAGAGACATGGATGGTAACACTTCTGAAGTGTCAGATTTAGCAGAAACAGATTCATTTGGTAAAGCCTCAAAGTTTCATCTTTCAGGCTCCAAAATATTGGACAATAATTCAGGAGAGCAATGTTTGGTCAGAGATTTCAATGAACACACAAATGTGGAACAAATGCATCCTCAGTCGGAAGGCTTTGACAGTGTAGAGGTTAATAAAGCAACGAATAACAAAGGAAGTCAACCGGAGCAAGAGACCATAAGGGAGGGAGAAGAGGAAGCTGTTACTGAGCAGGTAGCTGAGAAATGCTTTGAAGAAAGCACAGATCAGATCTCCTCTGGGACAGATGATGATGGGATATTGTCCAGCCTTTCACCAATGTCTTTTGTTTTCTCCAACAATAGCTCAGCTCGTTGGGAACATAGCACTGTACAGGAATCTGAAGGTAGAAATTGTTCGGAGACTAAGTGTAAAAGTCCAGTTGGTTTTCATAAAGACGCGCTTCATATGAACAGTGTGGATCCTGGCCAAACACATTCATGTTACAAGGAACAATTGGAGAAGCAGCCACAAGTGAGTGAAGGGGAATCTTCATATGAATTTCATATTGTGGATGTCCGTAGCCTCTCCCATGTTGAAGAAAGTGAGCCAGCGTTGGATAAGGTTATGAAGGAAAATACCCGCTCAGACGTAGCTGTTAAGAAGCCTTGTTTGGATTCAGGTGTGATCACTAATCTGGAACTTGCAGTTGCACGAAAAGGCGAAGGATTGTATAACACGGAGAGTGACTTGGAAAGTGGAGGAATTGTAAAACAAACAGAGGTTATGTCTAAGGTTCTTAAAACAGGCAGCAGCCATGAAAGTGAACAGGTGAGGAGTTTATATAGAGAAGACCATCCAAGACCTGCACTTAACACTCAGACTGATGTTCCACGGAGTGCAGATCATTTGATACAGCGAGTATCTGGTGGATATGATTCTACCCTCCCCCTACATACTAGCAGAGAAACATACAACAGGAGTACTCGAGAAGGTGCTACGAAGCTAAAACGGCATTTTAATGAGTCCGGGATCTGTTTCGTGGAAGAGAAGCAGAATCCTAACAAAAAAAGGTGTCAATTCCAAGCAGAATTAGAAGACAGGACCCAGATTTCCCGTGCCCAAGACGCGCCTTCACACCACCGCAAAGTGGGAAGTAACCAAGCTAAGCTTGTGGGCAGTATGGTTCGTCAGTACTTCAAACACGGAGTCCAGGCTGAACAACTGGTTACATCTGAAGTAACAAGTAATGTAGAGAAACAACATTTGTTAGCTCAACTAGTAATAGACTTTTTTAAAACGCCCAATGATTCAGGAGGTCTAAGGGATGGTTCACCCACAAAACAAAATGTTACCTGTGAACCAAAGTGTGTAAGTTCCTCGTGCGAGCACCCAGAGAAGAAGCATAGCAAGGGCCTTCAGACCGGTGCAGGAAATCCGGGATTATGGGAAACTGGTGAGGAGCAAAGATCTGGTGCAGAAGATACTGCTGACCATGAGGTCTCCTCACCCGGGTCAGACTTGGATAAAGAGCAGCTGTTTCTTGTTCAGATGCCAAAAAGGAAGTTTGAAGACTGTGTTTTAGAGACCGGTCAGTCCGAGGGGTGTCAGCAAGACATTGATACAAAGAGCAAGCCTGGGAAAAGACGAGCGACTTACATGGGGCCAGATGTGACCGGAAGCTCTGAGCCAGATGTGACCGGGAGCTCTGAGCCAGATGTGACCGGAAGCTCTGAGCCAGATGTGACCGGAAGCTCTGAGCCAGATGTGACCGGAAGCTCTGAGCCAGATGTGACCGGAAGCTCTGAGCCAGATGTGACCGGAAGCTCTGAACCAGAACTAAGACCCGGAGCTCACGATAATGTTTTAATAGATGTCCGTGGTCTTCAGCCACTGGATTTAATTGGTTCTTTGCAATTGTCTGACAGAGTCTCTAATTCTTTCAAGAATTCAGAGAAAGTCCAGAATAATTCTTTACCACAATGTCCTCCTAGCACTGCAGAGGGAGCGCAGCCTGTATGTGTAACACACACTACCCCTAGCACTGCAGAGGCAGTGCAGCCTGTATGTGTAACACACACTACTCCTAGCACTGCAGAGGGAGTGCAGCCTGTATGTGTAACACACACTACCCCTAGCACTGCAGAGGGAGTGCAGCCTGTATGTGTAACACACACTACCCCTAGCACTGCAGAGGGAGCGCAGCCTGTATGTGTAACACACACTACTCCTAGCCCTGCAGAGGCAGCGCAGCCTGTATGTGTAACACACACTACTCCTAGCACTGCAGAGGGAGTGCAGCCTGTATGTGTAACACACACTACTCCTAGCCCTGCAGAGGCAGCGCAGCCTGTATGTGTAACACACACTACTCCTAGCACTGCAGAGGGAGCGCAGCCTGTATGTGTAACACACACTACTCCTAGCCCTGCAGAGGGAGCGCAGCCTGTATGTGTAACACACACTACCCCTAGCACTGCAGAGGGAGTGCAGCCTGTATGTGTAACACACACTACTCCTAGCACTGCAGAGGGAGTGCAGCCTGTATGTGTAACACACACTACCCCTAGCACTGCAGAGGGAGTGCAGCCTGTATGTGTAACACACACTACCCCTAGCACTGCAGAGGGAGCGCAGCCTGTATGTGTAACACACACTACCCCTAGCACTGCAGAGAGAGAGCAGCCTGTATGTGTAACACTCACTACTCCTAGCACTGCAGAGGGAGTGCAGCCTGTATGTGTAACACACACTACTCCTAGCACTGCAGAGAGAGAGCAGCCTGTATGTGTAACACTCACTACTCCTAGCACTGCAGAGGGAGCGCAGCCTGTATGTGTAACACTCACTACTCCTAGCACTGCAGAGGGAGCGCAGCCTGTATGTGTAACACTCACTACTCCTAGCACTGCAGAGAGAGGGCAGCCTGTATGTGTAACACACACTACTCCTAGCACTGCAGAGGGAGTGCAGCCTGTATGTGTAACACTCACTACTCCTAGCACTGCAGAGAGAGAGCAGCCTGTATGTGTAACACACACTACTCCTAGCACTGCAGAGAGAGAGCAGCCTGTATGTGTAACACTCACTACTCCTAGCACTGCAGAGGGAGTGCAGCCTGTATGTGTAACACACACTACTCCTAGCACTGCAGGGAGAGAGCAGCCTGTATGTGTAACACACACTACCCCTAGCACTGCAGAGGGAGAGCAGCCTGTATGTGTAACACTCACTACTCCTAGCACTGCAGAGGGAGCGCAGCCTGTATGTGTAACACACACTACCCCTAGCACTGCAGAGGGAGCGCAGCCTGTATGTGTAACACTCACTACTCCTAGCACTGCAGAGGGAGCGCAGCCTGTATGTGTAACACACACTATTCCTAGCACTGCAGAGGGAGAGCAGCCTGTATGTGTAACACACACTACCCCTAGCACTGCAGGGAGAGAGCAGCCTGTATGTGTAACACACACTACTCCTAGCACTGCAGAGGGAGAGCAGCCTGTATGTGTAACACTCACTACTCCTAGCACTGCAGAGGGAGCGCAGCCTGTATGTGTAACACTCACTACTCCTAGCACTGCAGAGGGAGCGCAGCCTGTATGTGTAACACACACTACTCCTAGCCCTGCAGAGGCAGCGCAGCCTGTATGTGTAACACACACTACTCCTAGCACTGCAGAGGGAGTGCAGCCTGTATGTGTAACACTCACTACTCCTAGCACTGCAGAGGGAGTGCAGCCTGTATGTGTAACACTCACTACTCCTAGCACTGCAGAGGGAGCGCAGCCTGTATGTGAAACACACACTACCCCTAGCACTGCAGGGAGAGAGCAGCCTGTATGTGTAACACTCACTACTCCTAGCACTGCAGAGGGAGAGCAGCCTGTATGTGTAACACACACTACCCCTAGCACTGCAGAGGGAGAGCAGCCTGTATGTGTAACACTCACTACTCCTAGCCCTGCAGAGAGAGAGCAGCCTGTATGTGTAACACACACTACCCCTAGCACTGCAGGGAGAGAGCAGCCTGTATGTGTAACACACACTACTCCTAGCACTGCAGAGAGAGAGCAGCCTGTATGTGTAACACTCACTACTCCTAGCACTGCAGAGGGAGTGCAGCCTGTATGTGTAACACTCACTACTCCTAGCACTGCAGAGAGAGAGCAGCCTGTATGTGTAACACTCGCTACTCCTAGCACTGCAGAGGGAGCGCAGCCTGTATGTGTAACACACACTACTCCTAGCACTGCAGAGGGAGCGCAGCCTGTATGTGTAACACACACTACCCCTAGCACTGCAGAGGGAGAGCAGCCTGTATGTGTAACACTCACTACTCCTAGCACTGCAGAGGGAGCGCAGCCTGTATGTGTAACACACACTACCCCTAGCACTGCAGAGGGAGAGCAGCCTGTATGTGTAACACTCACTACTCCTAGCCCTGCAGAGGCAGCGCAGCCTGTATGTGTAACACACACTACTCCTAGCACTGCAGAGGGAGCGCAGCCTGTATGTGTAACACACACTACCCCTAGCACTGCAGAGGGAGCGCAGCCTGTATGTGTAACACTCACTACTCCTAGCACTGCAGAGGGAGCGCAGCCTGTATGTGTAACACACACTATTCCTAGCACTGCAGAGGGAGAGCAGCCTGTATGTGTAACACACACTACCCCTAGCACTGCAGAGAGAGAGCAGCCTGTATGTGTAACACACACTACTCCTAGCACTGCAGAGGGAGCGCAGCCTGTATGTGTAACACACACTACTCCTAGCACTGCAGAGAGAGAGCAGCCTGTATGTGTAACACACACTACTCCTAGCACTGCAGAGGGAGTGCAGCCTGTATGTGTAACACACACTACTCCTAGCACTGCAGAGAGAGAGCAGCCTGTATGTGTAACACACACTACTCCTAGCACTGCAGAGAGAGAGCAGCCTGTATGTGTAACACTCACTACTCCTAGCACTGCAGAGGGAGTGCAGCCTGTATGTGTAACACACACTACTCCTAGCACTGCAGAGGGAGCGCAGCCTGTATGTGTAACACACACTACTCCTAGCACTGCAGAGGGAGCGCAGCCTGTATGTGTAACACACACTACTCCTAGCACTGCAGAGGGAGCGCAGCCTGTATGTGTAACACACACTACTCCTAGCACTGCAGAGGGAGTGCAGCCTGTATGTGTAACACTCACTACTCCTAGCACTGCAGAGAGAGAGCAGCCTGTATGTGTAACACACACTACTCCTAGCACTGCAGAGGGAGAGCAGCCTGTATGTGTAACACTCACTACTCCTAGCACTGCAGAGAGAGTGCAGCCTGTATGTGTAACACTCACTACTCCTAGCACTGCAGAGGGAGCGCAGCCTGTATGTGTAACACTCACTACTCCTAGCACTGCAGAGGGAGAGCAGCCTGTATGTGTAACACACACTACTCCTAGCACTGCAGAGGGAGAGCAGCCTGTATGTGTAACACACACTACTCCTAGCACTGCAGAGAGAGAGCAGCCTGTATGTGTAACACACACTACTCCTAGCACTGCAGAGGGAGCGCAGCCTGTATGTGTAACACACACTACTCCTAGCACTGCAGAGGGAGAGCAGCCTGTATGTGTAACACACACTACTCCTAGCACTGCAGAGGGAGCGCAGCCTGTATGTGTAACACACACTACTCCTAGCACTGTAGAGAGAGAGCAGCTTGTATGTGTAACACACACTACTCCTAACACTGCAGAGGGAGCGCAGCCTGTATGTGTAACACACACTACTCCTAGCCCTGCAGAGAGAGAGCAGCTTGTATGTGTAACACACACTACTCCTAGCACTGCAGAGGGAGCGCAGCCTGTATGTGTAACACTCACTACTCCTAGCACTGCAGAGGGAGCGCAGCCTGTATGTGTAACACTCACTACTCCTAGCACTGCAGAGGGAGTGCAGCCTGTATGTGTAACACACACTACTCCTAGCACTGCAGAGGGAGAGCAGCCTGTATGTGTAACACACACTACTCATAGCACTGCAGAGGGAGCGCAGCCTGTATGTGTAACACACACTACTCCTAGCACTGCAGAGGGAGCGCAGCCTGTATGTGTAACACACACTACTCCTAGCACTGCAGAGGACACGCAGCCTGTATGTGTAACACACACTACTCCTAGCACTGCAGAGGGAGAGCAGCCTGTATGTGTAACACACACTACTCATAGCACTGCAGAGGGAGCGCAGCCTGTATGTGTAACACACACTACTCCTAGCACTGCAGAGGGAGCGCAGCCTGTATGTGTAACACACACTACTCCTAGCACTGCAGAGGGAGCGCAGCCTGTATGTGTAACACACACTACTCCTAGCACCTCAGAGGGGGCACAGTATACATGTAGAACATGGCATCCTCCTGACACTGCAGACAGAGACCAGAAAGTGTGGACAGCCCATCCTTTCCCTGTTACTGCAGAGGAGGGTCGGTCTGCATATCTGGCACTGCCTCCTTCCCATGAAGCAGAGATGACCCCGGGAAGTGTGCAGTCTGCATGTGTAACCATATCTACACCCGGTAAACCTCACATTATGGAGAGTGGTTGTAACCGTGCCGGAAAACGTGCAACTGTTAACATTGAGATCGGCTCACAGACTATGCATATAACCTTCACTTCTCTCGCTGACCGTGCGGATCAGAACCAGTCTGCATGTACAGCTCAGCCTCCTGCCTATGAACCTGATCAGAGTGATTGTAAAACTGCCGGAGGACACGCTCGTCCCACCGATTTAACCCCCTCACTTCTTCTGAGCCCAGCCGCAGGAAGGGATTCAGAGTTCTCCGAGGCCATAGATGCACGTGAGGACGGGTATAATGAGAGAGCGTCAGATTATCCAGGTGACACGGCTGTGAATAGGCGAACACATTCAGCTTGCAGTTCAATACGACCCCTTTCTGAGTCTGGATATCGTGGAAACGTCATTGAGACATTTTCCCAAACGTCTCCAACACTCGAGGAAGGCTTGAATTGGGGGCTCCGGAGAGCTGGGTCCCAAAGCCAGAACCTCAATAACTCTGGAAATGTTATGGCTTCCAAACTGCAAGAAAGCCGTGTGACTGAGACACGTGGTCCCAGAGACATCAACGTGATGGGACGTGGCCACCCGTCATGGAATGAGAGTGCTGACCTCCATGCTAATCTTCATGGATCGTTGGATAAAAAGGAGTGTGTCCGTTTGCCCACGGAGTATCCGAGATTAATCTCACCAAATCGTCAGAACATCCCGGAAAATTCTTCTTCTCAAGGTAGGAATTGGGAAGACCCTCCTGGTCAGTGCTTAGGACGTTTGTAAAACACAGAACCCAAGCAAGCTCTTTTTGGGAACCCCTGAGCCCCCACAAAATATATATATATGTATATGTGTCAAATGGAGTGCTATTGAGCGTGGCATATGTATACAACAGACGACAGAGAAGCCCCAATGCTACATCCAACATGACAGAAATACGCAGTAAAGAAAGGGAGAAAGCCCACAGTGGGTCTATAGCCAGCAGAATGAAAGGACCTGCAAACTAGGGAAGTGGGGAGGGTTGGTCTGTCTCCCTTCTAATAGAGGTAAATGAGAATTTTAACCCTAATAGAGGTATATTAGTATGTTATCTGGTAGTGTTAGGCCTTGCGAACGGGTGTCTGCCTTGTCGTGGCTCGCAAGCTTACAACGCTTTGGCCAAAGGGTTAAACTAAAGGACCCTTTTTCAGGAGAATATATAAGTATGTTACTGTGTGTTTCTGCCATGTTGGACGTAGCGTTAGGCTTCTCTGTCGCCTGAGATAGACACGTTGGACGTAGCGTTGGGCTTCTCTGTCGCCTGAGATAGACACATGTTGGATGTAGCGTTAGGCTTCTCTGTCGCCTGAGATAGACACATGTTGGATGTAGCGTTAGGCTTCTCTGTCGCCTGAGATAGACACATTGGACGTAGTGTTGGGCTTCTCTGTGGCCTGAGATAGACACATGTTGGACGTAGCGTTGGGCTTCTCTGTGGCCTGAGATAGACACGTTGGACGTAGCGTTGGGCTTCTCTGTCGCCTGAGATAGACACGTTGGACGTAGCGTTAGGCTTCTCTGTGGCCTGAGAGACACGTTGGACGTAGCGTTAGGCTTCTCTGTGGCCTGAGATAGACACGTTGGATGTAGCGTTAGGCTTCTCTGTGGCCTGAGATAGACACGTTGGACGTAGCGTTAGGCTTCTCTGTCGCCTGAGATAGACACGTTGGACGTAGCGTTAGGCTTCGCTGTCGCCTGAGATAGACACGTTGGACGTAGCGTTAGGCTTCGCTGTCGCCTGAGATAGACACGTTGGACGTAGCGTTAGGCTTCTCTGTCGCCTGAGATAGACACATGTTGGATGTAGCGTTGGGCTTCTCTGTGGCCTGAGATAGACACATGTTGGACGTAGCGTTGGGCTTCTCTGTCGCCTGAGATAGACACATGTTGGATGTACGTAGCATTGGGCTTCTCTGTCGTCTGCTTATGACGTTTGTAACACGTTTACATTTAAATATGAAATTAAACACTTAGAAGACCTGAGATTGTGGGTTTGGGCTGAGTGATGCAGGGCTGTGTGTTTTCTAACACTTAGAAGAGCTGAGATTGTGGGTTTTGGCTGAGTAATGCAGGGCTGTGTGTTTTCTAACACTTAGAAGACCTGAGATTGTGGGTTTGGGCTGAGTGATGCAGAGCTGTGTGTTTTCTAACACTTAGACCTGAGATTGTGGGTTTGGGCTGAGTGATGCAGGGCTGTGTGTTTTCTAACACTTAGAAGGCCTGAGATTGTGGGTTTGGGCTGAGTAATGCAGGGCTGTGTGTTTTCTAACACTTAGAAGACCTGAGATTGTGGGTTTGGGCTGAGTGATGCAGGGCTGTGTGTTTTGTAACACTTAGAAGACCTGAGATTGTGGGTTTGGGCTGAGTGATGCAGTAACGCTGTGTGTTTTCTAACACTTAGAAGACCTGAGATTGTGGGTTTGGGCTGAGTGATGCAGGGCTGTGTGTTTTCTAACACTTAGAAGGCCTGAGATTGTGGGTTTGGGCTGAGTGATGCAGGGCTGTGTGTTTTCTAACACTTAGAAGACCCGAGATTGTGGGTTTGGGCTGAGTAATGCAGGGCTGTGTGTTTTCTAACACTTAGAAGACCCGAGATTGTGGGTTTGGGCTGAGTAATGCAGGGCTGTGTGTTTTCTAACACTTAGAAGACCTGAGCTTGTGGGTTTGGGCTGAGTGATGCAGGGCTGTGTGTTTTCTAACACTTAGAAGACCTGAGATTGTGGGTTTGGGCTGAGTGATGCAGGGCTGTGTGTTTTCTAACACTTAGAAGACCTGAGATTGTGGGTTTGGGCTGAGTGATGCAGGGCTGTGTGTTTTCTAACACTTAGAAGACCCGAGATTGTGGGTTTGGGCTGAGTAATGCAGGGCTGTGTGTTTTCTAACACTTAGAAGACCTGAGCTTGTGGGTTTGGGCTGAGTGATGCAGGGCTGTGTGTTTTCTAACACTTAGAAGGCCTGAGATTGTGGGTTTGGGCTGAGTAATGCAGGGCTGTGTGTTTTCTAACACTTAGAAGGCCTGAGATTGTGGGTTTGGGCTGAGTGATGCAGGGCTGTGTGTTTTCTAACACTTAGAAGGCCTGAGATTGTGGGTTTGGGCTGAGTGATGCAGGGCTGTGTGTTTTCTAACACTTAGAAGACCTGAGATTGTGGGTTTGGGCTGAGTGATGCAGAGCTGTGTGTTTTCTAACACTTAGAAGGCCTGAGATTGTGGGTTTGGGCTGAGTGATGCAGGGCTGTGTGTTTTCTAACACTTAGAAGACCTGAGATTGTGGGTTTGGGCTGAGTGATGCAGGGCTGTGTGTTTTCTAACACTTAGAAGACCTGAGATTGTGGGTTTGGGCTGAGTGATGCAGGGCTGTGTGTTACCCCATGAGTAGATGCATTGCTTGGGATTATGTCGCTGTGCTTGGTGTAGGGGATGGTTTTGCTATCTCGTACAGATGCTATGATTCAGTTCCCGAGGTCGCATGGAGACAGACAGAAAAGGCTTTGGCTTTGCCGCTATTTTTACTTTTGTTTCAGCTTTTTGTTTGTTTAATGGCGAATAACATTTAACGCATAAACTAACGTGCAGGCCGCCTGTCATGCCTCATGCTTCTGATTTTATTCTATTAACTAGCTGATATACCCGGCACTGCCCGGGATTTAATTTTCCCACTCCACTCCCCTGTTCACAGCTCCATTCCCCCCCCCCTCCCATCACTCTCCCTCCCCTGCACCTCCCATCACTCTCCCCCCTGCACCTCCCATCACTCCCCCCCCCCCTGCACCTCCCATCACTCCCCCCCCCCCTGCACCTCCCATCACTCTCCCCCCCCCTGCACCTCCCATCACTCTCCCCCCCCCTGCACCTCCCATCACTCTCCCCCCCCTGCACCTCCCATCACTCTCCCCCTCTGCACCTCCCATCACTCTCCCCCCCTGCACCTCCCATCACTCTCCCCCCCTGCACCTCCCATCACTCTCCCCCCCTGCACCTCCCATCCGTTTTTTTTTTAATACCAAGACCTGGACTCTATTTGTGTCCTAAGGATTGACTTTAGTTTCTGTGGCATGCGTGCGGACATCACTGCTCACCTCTTTCCTGCTCCTCACCTCTCTCCTGCTCCTCACCTCTCTCCTGCTCCTCACCTCTTTCCTGCTCCTCACCTCTCTCCTGTTCCTCCTCTGTTGCCCCACTGTAGATTTTGGATGCATCTAGAGCAGCTAATCAAACGTATCTTCACTGACGTATTCCTAGATTTAGCAAAGGCTTTTGACACAGTGGATCATGCTATCCTGCTTAACAAACTCCAGAGCTCTGGGATAGGGAAGCATGCTTTAAACTGGTTTCAGTCCTACCTATCAGGAAGATCCCAACATGTGTCCATCTCAGGCTCTAACTCCAACCCCCTGGATATCACCTGTGGTGTCCCGCAAGGCTCTGTTCTGGGGCCCCTACTCTTCTCAGTGTTCATTAATGATCTTCCCACAGCTTGTCAGGAAGCCTCAATACACATGTATGCAGATGACACAATCCTATATGCACACAGCCATAGCCTCTCTGACCTTCAACACATACTTCAGTCTGACTTTTTGAGACTCGAAAACTGGATTTCCCAAAACAAACTGTTTTTAAACACTGACAAGACTGTAACAATGGTATTTGGGACCAAGACTAAATTTTTAAAGCTTCCAGTGACTGAGCTCCAGATTAGAACCAACGCTAACACCACCCTAACACCTGTTACTGGTTTTTTTTGTAACAATTTTTTTATTGGACACGTTCACAAATGAATGTACATACAGAAATGTCATGAGCTGATAACACTTCAACTCAATACAATCATGTAGTGACCAATAATATTTTCCCGTTTTCTATAGGAGGAAAGAGAAAGAGAGGGGGGGGGAAAGAAGGGGAGGGAAGGAGACAAACAAGTGGGGGGGGGGGGGGTGGGAGATGGATGGATGGTGGCGGGGGGGGGGGTAGGGTGTTCGCCCAGAGGCTTCCTTGACATTCTCTCCTGGAGTCGGGGGGGTACTAAAGGTTCAGAAGGTTGGCCTTTTTAGGTTTTATCTCTCTAACCAGGGGTCCCAAGTGTTACAAAACTGAGGCATCTTCTTTTGGAGCAGCTCTCCATAGTCATGACCTCATTTATTCTTCTAATTATTGTAGTTCTCGAGGGGGCCTTAATCTGTTTCCAGGCGGCCGCTATAGAGCATCTGGCCGCTGTCAGCATGGCCGTGATCAGCCTAGACATTGGCGGCGGGAGGTCCTCAATGGGTTTGCTCAGCACCAGGGTCAGAGGATCCAGGGGAAGGGGGAGCCCCGTGACCTCGTCCCTGTCACTAGTTTTAAATACCTGGGCTTATGGTTAGACTCCCACTTAACATTCGGGATGCACATTGATACCCTGACAACCAAGACCTACGCCAAACTAGGGGTACTTTACAGGAACAAATCCCCCCTAAGTCTCCTGGTCAGAAAGCGTATTGCACAGCAGATGCTAATGCCAATTATTGACTACGGAGACATAGTATATGGCTTGGCTCCTCAAACCCACCTTAGCAAACTTGACACCCTCTACAACTCAATTTGTCGTTTTGGTCTCCAATGCAAATACAACACACATCACTGCGAAATGCTCAAAGAACTAGATTGGTCATCACTAGAGTCTAGGCGCAAAGTTCACCTTTCCTGTCTTGCCTTCAAATTCTTTATGGGCAAGCTACCCAGCTACCTGAACAAGCTCCTCACCCCTACCACATGCAGCACCTATCACCTGAGATCTGACTCCAAAAGACTGTTCATGGTCCCAAGACTCAACAAAGTATCCGGCCGCTCCTCCTCCTCTTACCGTGCACCCCAAAACTGGAACGACCTTCCAGAGACTCTCACATCCACCACCAGCTTAAGTTCTTTCAAATCTAAGGCTGTCTCACATTTTAACCTGGTCTGTAACTGTTTCATACGCCCATAATATATATTATCTTTAACTGTGCATGCAATGTCTTGTATATAATGTATACCCTGCTCATTATGTAACTGTATTTGTAACCATTTATTATTTGTCTTACTCTGTGCCCAGGACATACTTGAAAACGAGAGGTAACTCTCACTGTATTACTTCCTGGTAAAATATTTTATAAATAAAATAAATAGTAAGGCTGTTTCTCTGTCCAAGTTTGGTTTGGAGGGAAAGCGGTTGTTATGATGATATACAGTAAGGCAGATGTGGCATTTAATGTATGTTTAGTTCACTTCCAATGTGTGTTTTCTTTTCCACTAGCTTCCTGGGTTGCAGGAATTGATGAGACCTCACAAGGGACCTATTTCGAGAGCACAGCCATGTCCAAGCAGTGTCAAACCTCACTGGTACAGTGCAAGACTGAGCACATTGACGGTGATCGATTAACGAGTCCTAGCACAGGATTCATAATCATATCTTCTGATTCTGAGGACGAGAAGCCAGTCACAATACACGGAAACCACAAGAATATTAAGAGCGAAAATACCAGAGTTGATCCATGGGATCAGAGGTCCCCCAGACTATCTTGGTCATTAAAGAGGAAAAGAAAGTTGCCGTCCCCCAGTGCTGCTGCTAGAAGGAACCTGGATAGTTCCAGTAGGACAGGTGACAGATCAGTCATTGTGATTGATAGTGATGAAGAAATAGATGTAAAAGAAGAAGTTATTGATGAGCATGATGAATACGTAGTAGGAGGCTCCACTGCTCCCTGGAGAGAGAGAGAGAATGTGAATCATTCCACGGCGGCGAGGGAACGTTCCTCTGAGAGCATTCACAGACGCAACGTGAATGAAAGGCAGATTTCTCCGGACATTTCATCGGTGCCAAGAAAGAGGAGGTTGACGACAATGCCAGTGGCTCGTTCTCCAGTATTGGGACCTCTCCATAATCCTTTCCCGGTGAATTCCCTGAGAAGTGCATCCCCAGGTAATATTGCTCCTCCTGCTACATTTCAGCCCAATGATGTGACAGATCTCATGAATTACCGTCTGCCGGAGAAGCTCCACCTGCCTAGCCCATTTCCCAATGATTTAGACTTCTTCCCACCGGAGCTGGATTCAGAGAGAATATACTCGGATGAGGAAAGACCAGCCACATCCGCTAATCCCATCACAGCATGGGGTGTCCATCGTAACTGCCCGTCATCTCCACAGGACGCTGAAGACTCGGGCCCCAATGTAGTATCGGGAGAACCTCCCCCTTCTAAAGATGGTCAGGACCCTACCTGGGCGAGCACAGAACAGGACGTGATGCGGCAGCTCTGTGACTGCCGCTCTGTGCTGGGAGACATTGCGCGCACTCTGGATGAGATCCAGGACATTGATGATCCTACTATGAAGCAGTGGAGGTGAGCAGGGATAATACAGTATGCATTGGGTACAGGAGGTGAGCAGGGGTAATACAGTATGCATTGGGTACAGGAGGTGAGCAGGGATAATACAGGATGCATTGGGTACAGGAGGTGAGCAGGGATAATACAGGATGCATTGGGTACAGGAGGTGAGCAGGGATAATACAGGATGCATTGGGTACAGGAGGTGAGCAGGGGTAATACAGTATGCATTGGGTACAGGAGGTGAGCAGGGATAATACAGTATGCATTGGGTACAGGAGGTGAGCAGGGATAATACAGGATGCATTGGGTACAGGAGGTGAGCAGGGATAATACAGGATGCATTGGGTACAGGAGGTGAGCAGGGATAATACAGGATGCATTGGGTACAGGAGGTGAGCAGGGATAATACAGTATGCATTGGGTACAGGAGGTGAGCAGGGATAATACAGTATGCATTGGGTACAGGAGGTGAGCAGGGATAATACAGGATGCATTGGGTACAGGAGGTGAGCAGGGATAATACAGGATGCATTGGGTACAGGAGGTGAGCAGGGATAATACAGTATGCATTGGGTACAGGAGGTGAGCAGGGGTAATACAGTATGCATTGGGTACAGGAGGTGAGCAGGGGTAATACAGTATGCATTGGGTACAGGGGGTGAGCAGGGGTAATACAGTATGCATTGGGTACAGGAGGTGAGCAGGGATAATACAGTATGCATTGGGTACAGGAGGTGAGCAGGGATAATACAGGATGCATTGGGTACAGGAGGTGAGCAGGGATAATACAGTATGCATTGGGTACAGGAGGTGAGCAGGGATAATACAGTATGCATTGGGTACAGGAGGTGAGCAGGGGTAATACAGTATGCATTGGGTACAGGAGGTGAGCAGGGATAATACAGTATGCATTGGGTACAGGAGGTGAGCAGGGATAATACAGGATGCATTGGGTACAGGAGGTGAGCAGGGATAATACAGGATGCATTGGGTACAGGAGGTGAGCAGGGATAATACAGTATGCATTGGGTACAGGAGGTGAGCAGGGATAATACAGTATGCATTGGGTACAGGAGGTGAGCAGGGGTAATACAGTATGCATTGGGTACAGGAGGTGAGCAGGGATAATACAGGATGCATTGGGTACAGGAGGTGAGCAGGGATAATACAGTATGCATTGGGTACAGGAGGTGAGCAGGGATAATACAGGATGCATTGGGTACAGGAGGTGAGCAGGGATAATACAGTATGCATTGGGTACAGGAGGTGAGCAGGGATAATACAGTATGCATTGGGTACAGGAGGTGAGCAGGGATAATACAGTATGCATTGGGTACAGGAGGTGAGCAGGGATAATACAGGATGCATTGGGTACAGGAGGTGAGCAGGGATAATACAGTATGCATTGGGTACAGGAGGTGAGCAGGGATAATACAGTATGCATTGGGTACAGGAGGTGAGCAGGGATAATACAGTATGCATTGGGTACAGGAGGTGAGCAGGGATAATACAGTATGCATTGGGTACAGGAGGTGAGCAGGGATAATACAGGATGCATTGGGTACAGGAGGTGAGCAGGGGTAATACAGTATGCATTGGGTACAGGAGGTGAGCAGGGATAATACAGGATGCATTGGGTACAGGAGGTGAGCAGGGATAATACAGTATGCATTGGGTACAGGAGGTGAGCAGGGATAATACAGTATGCATTGGGTACAGGAGGTGAGCAGGGATAATACAGTATGCATTGGGTACAGGAGGTGAGCAGGGATAATACAGGATGCATTGGGTACAGGAGGTGAGCAGGGATAATACAGGATGCATTGGGTACAGGAGGTGAGCAGGGATAATACAGGATGCATTGGGTACAGGAGGTGAGCAGGGGTAATACAGTATGCATTGGGTACAGGAGGTGAGCAGGGATAATACAGTATGCATTGGGTACAGGAGGTGAGCAGGGGTAATACAGTATGCATTGGGTACAGGAGGTGAGCAGGGATAATACAGTATGCATTGGGTACAGGAGGTGAGCAGGGGTAATACAGTATGCATTGGGTACAGGAGGTGAGCAGGGGTAATACAGTATGCATTGGGTACAGGAGGTGAGCAGGGGTAATACAGTATGCATTGGGTACAGGAGGTGAGCAGGGATAATACAGTATGCATTGGGTACAGGAGGTGAGCAGGGATAATACAGGATGCATTGGGTACAGGAGGTGAGCAGGGGTAATACAGTATGCATTGGGTACAGGAGGTGAGCAGGGATAATACAGTATGCATTGGGTACAGGAGGTGAGCAGGGATAATACAGGATGCATTGGGTACAGGAGGTGAGCAGGGATAATACAGGATGCATTGGGTACAGGAGGTGAGCAGGGATAATACAGGATGCATTGGGTACAGGAGGTGAGCAGGGATAATACAGTATGCATTGGGTACAGGAGGTGAGCAGGGGTAATACAGTATGCTTTGGGTACAGGAGGTGAGCAGGGATAATACAGTATGCATTGGGTACAGGAGGTGAGCAGGGATAATACAGTATGCATTGGGTACAGGAGGTGAGCAGGGGTAATACAGTATGCATTGGGTACAGGAGGTGAGCAGGGATAATACAGGATGCATTGGGTACAGGAGGTGAGCAGGGATAATACAGGATGCATTGGGTACAAGAGGTGAGCAGGGGTAATACAGTATGCATTGGGTACAGGAGGTGAGCAGGGATAATACAGTATGCATTGGGTACAGGAGGTGAGCAGGGATAATACAGTATGCATTGGGTACAGGAGGTGAGCAGGGATAATACAGTATGCATTGGGTACAGGAGGTGAGCAGGGATAATACAGTATGCATTGGGTACAGGAGGTGAGCAGGGATAATACAGTATGCATTGGGTACAGGAGGTGAGCAGGGGTAATACAGTATGCATTGGGTACAGGAGGTGAGCAGGGATAATACAGGATGCATTGGGTACAGGAGGTGAGCAGGGATAATACAGGATGCATTGGGTACAGGAGGTGAGCAGGGATAATACAGTATGCATTGGGTACAGGAGGTGAGCAGGGATAATACAGGATGCATTGGGTACAGGAGGTGAGCAGGGGTAATACAGTATGCATTGGGTACAGGAGGTGAGCAGGGATAATACAGGATGCATTGGGTACAGGAGGTGAGCAGGGATAATACAGTATGCATTGGGTACAGGAGGTGAGCAGGGATAATACAGGATGCATTGGGTACAGGAGGTGAGCAGGGATAATACAGTATGCATTGGGTACAGGAGGTGAGCAGGGATAATACAGGATGCATTGGGTACAGGAGGTGAGCAGGGATAATACAGTATGCATTGGGTACAGGAGGTGAGCAGGGATAATACAGGATGCATTGGGTACAGGAGGTGAGCAGGGATAATACAGTATGCATTGGGTACAGGAGGTGAGCAGGGATAATACAGGATGCATTGGGTACAGGAGGTGAGCAGGGATAATACAGGATGCATTGGGTACAGGAGGTGAGCAGGGGTAATACAGGATGCATTGGGTACAGGAGGTGAGCAGGGATAATACAGTATGCATTGGGTACAGGAGGTGAGCAGGGATAATACAGGATGCATTGGGTACAGGAGGTGAGCAGGGGTAATACAGTATGCATTGGGTACAGGAGGTGAGCAGGGATAATACAGGATGCATTGGGTACAGGAGGTGAGCAGGGATAATACAGTATGCATTGGGTACAGGAGGTGAGCAGGGATAATACAGGATGCATTGGGTACAGGAGGTGAGCAGGGATAATACAGTATGCATTGGGTACAGGAGGTGAGCAGGGGTAATACAGTATGCATTGGGTACAGGAGGTGAGCAGGGATAATACAGGATGCATTGGGTACAGGAGGTGAGCAGGGGTAATACAGTATGCATTGGGTACAGGAGGTGAGCAGGGGTAATACAGGATGCATTGGGTACAGGAGGTGAGCAGGGATAATACAGGATGCATTGGGTACAGGAGGTGAGCAGGGATAATACAGTATGCATTGGGTACAGGAGGTGAGCAGGGATAATACAGTATGCATTGGGTACAGGAGGTGAGCAGGGATAATACAGTATGCATTGGGTACAGGAGGTGAGCAGGGGTAATACAGTATGCATTGGGTACAGGAGGTGAGCAGGGGTAATACAGTATGCATTGGGTACAGGAGGTGAGCAGGGATAATACAGGATGCATTGGGTACAGGAGGTGAGCAGGGGTAATACAGTATGCTTTGGGTACAGGAGGTGAGCAGGGGTAATACAGTATGCATTGGGTACAGGAGGTGAGCAGGGATAATACAGTATGCATTGGGTACAGGAGGTGAGCAGGGATAATACAGTATGCATTGGGTACAGGAGGTGAGCAGGGATAATACAGTATGCATTGGGTACAGGAGGTGAGCAGGGGTAATACAGTATGCATTGGGTACAGGAGGTGAGCAGGGGTAATACAGTATGCATTGGGTACAGGAGGTGAGCAGGGATAATACAGTATGCATTGGGTACAGGAGGTGAGCAGGGATAATACAGGATGCATTGGGTACAGGAGGTGAGCAGGGATAATACAGTATGCATTGGGTACAGGAGGTGAGCAGGGATAATACAGGATGCATTGGGTACAGGAGGTGAGCAGGGATAATACAGGATGCATTGGGTACAGGAGGTGAGCAGGGATAATACAGTATGCATTGGGTACAGGAGGTGAGCAGGGATAATACAGGATGCATTGGGTACAGGAGGTGAGCAGGGATAATACAGTATGCATTGGGTACAGGAGGTGAGCAGGGATAATACAGTATGCATTGGGTACAGGAGGTGAGCAGGGATAATACAGGATGCATTGGGTACAGGAGGTGAGCAGGGATAATACAGTATGCATTGGGTACAGGAGGTGAGCAGGGATAATACAGTATGCATTGGGTACAGGAGGTGAGCAGGGATAATACAGGATGCATTGGGTACAGGAGGTGAGCAGGGATAATACAGGATGCATTGGGTACAGGAGGTGAGCAGGGATAATACAGGATGCATTGGGTACAGGAGGTGAGCAGGGATAATACAGGATGCATTGGGTACAGGAGGTGAGCAGGGATAATACAGTATGCATTGGGTACAGGAGGTGAGCAGGGATAATACAGGATGCATTGGGTACAGGAGGTGAGCAGGGATAATACAGTATGCATTGGGTACAGGAGGTGAGCAGGGATAATACAGTATGCATTGGGTACAGGAGGTGAGCAGGGATAATACAGTATGCATTGGGTACAGGAGGTGAGCAGGGATAATACAGGATGCATTGGGTACAGGAGGTGAGCAGGGGTAATACAGTATGCATTGGGTACAGGAGGTGAGCAGGGATAATACAGGATGCATTGGGTACAGGAGGTGAGCAGGGATAATACAGTATGCATTGGGTACAGGAGGTGAGCAGGGATAATACAGTATGCATTGGGTACAGGAGGTGAGCAGGGGTAATACAGTATGCATTGGGTACAGGAGGTGAGCAGGGGTAATACAGTATGCATTGGGTACAGGAGGTGAGCAGGGATAATACAGTATGCATTGGGTACAGGAGGTGAGCAGGGATAATACAGGATGCATTGGGTACAGGAGGTGAGCAGGGATAATACAGTATGCATTGGGTACAGGAGGTGAGCAGGGATAATACAGTATGCATTGGGTACAGGAGGTGAGCAGGGATAATACAGTATGCATTGGGTACAGGAGGTGAGCAGGGATAATACAGTATGCATTGGGTACAGGAGGTGAGCAGGGGTAATACAGTATGCATTGGGTACAGGAGGTGAGCAGGGATAATACAGTATGCATTGGGTACAGGAGGTGAGCAGGGGTAATACAGTATGCATTGGGTACAGGAGGTGAGCAGGGATAATACAGGATGCATTGGGTACAGGAGGTGAGCAGGGATAATACAGTATGCATTGGGTACAGGAGGTGAGCAGGGGTAATACAGTATGCATTGGGTACAGGAGGTGAGCAGGGATAATACAGTATGCATTGGGTACAGGAGGTGAGCAGGGGTAATACAGTATGCATTGGGTACAGGAGGTGAGCAGGGATAATACAGTATGCATTGGGTACAGGAGGTGAGCAGGGGTAATACAGTATGCATTGGGTACAGGAGGTGAGCAGGGATAATACAGTATGCATTGGGTACAGGAGGTGAGCAGGGGTAATACAGTATGCATTGGGTACAGGAGGTGAGCAGGGATAATACAGTATGCATTGGGTACAGGAGGTGAGCAGGGATAATACAGGATGCATTGGGTACAGGAGGTGAGCAGGGATAATACAGTATGCATTGGGTACAGGAGGTGAGCAGGGATAATACAGGATGCATTGGGTACAGGAGGTGAGCAGGGATAATACAGGATGCATTGGGTACAGGAGGTGAGCAGGGATAATACAGGATGCTTTGGGTACAGGAGGTGAGCAGGGGTAATACAGTATGCATTGGGTACAAGAGGTGAGCAGGGATAATACAGTATGCATTGGGTACAGGAGGTGAGCAGGGATAATACAGTATGCATTGGGTACAGGAGGTGAGCAGGGGTAATACAGTATGCATTGGGTACAGGAGGTGAGCAGGGATAATACAGTATGCATTGGGTACAGGAGGTGAGCAGGGATAATACAGGATGCATTGGGTACAGGAGGTGAGCAGGGATAATACAGGATGCATTGGGTACAGGAGGTGAGCAGGGATAATACAGGATGCATTGGGTACAGGAGGTGAGCAGGGATAATACAGTATGCATTGGGTACAGGAGGTGAGCAGGGATAATACAGTATGCATTGGGTACAGGAGGTGAGCAGGGATAATACAGGATGCATTGGGTACAGGAGGTGAGCAGGGATAATACAGTATGCATTGGGTACAGGAGGTGAGCAGGGATAATACAGTATGCATTGGGTACAGGAGGTGAGCAGGGATAATACAGTATGCATTGGGTACAGGAGGTGAGCAGGGATAATACAGGATGCATTGGGTACAGGAGGTGAGCAGGGATAATACAGGATGCATTGGGTACAGGAGGTGAGCAGGGATAATACAGTATGCATTGGGTACAGGAGGTGAGCAGGGATAATACAGTATGCATTGGGTACAGGAGGTGAGCAGGGATAATACAGTATGCATTGGGTACAGGAGGTGAGCAGGGGTAATACAGTATGCATTGGGTACAGGAGGTGAGCAGGGATAATACAGTATGCATTGGGTACAGGAGGTGAGCAGGGATAATACAGTATGCATTGGGTACAGGAGGTGAGCAGGGATAATACAGTATGCATTGGGTACAGGAGGTGAGCAGGGATAATACAGTATGCATTGGGTACAAGAGGTGAGCAGGGGTAATACAGGATGCATTGGGTACAGGAGGTGAGCAGGGATAATACAGGATGCATTGGGTACAGGAGGTGAGCAGGGGTAATACAGTATGCATTGGGTACAGGAGGTGAGCAGGGGTAATACAGGATGCATTGGGTACAGGAGGTGAGCAGGGATAATACAGGATGCATTGGGTACAGGAGGTGAGCAGGGATAATACAGTATGCATTGGGTACAGGAGGTGAGCAGGGGTAATACAGGATGCATTGGGTACAGGAGGTGAGCAGGGATAATACAGGATGCATTGGGTACAGGAGGTGAGCAGGGATAATACAGGATGCATTGGGTACAGGAGGTGAGCAGGGATAATACAGTATGCATTGGGTACAGGAGGTGAGCAGGGGTAATACAGGATGCATTGGGTACAGGAGGTGAGCAGGGATAATACAGGATGCATTGGGTACAGGAGGTGAGCAGGGGTAATACAGTATGCATTGGGTACAGGAGGTGAGCAGGGATAATACAGTATGCATTGGGTACAGGAGGTGAGCAGGGATAATACAGGATGCATTGGGTACAGGAGGTGAGCAGGGGTAATACAGGATGCATTGGGTACAGGAGGTGAGCAGGGATAATACAGTATGCATTGGGTACAGGAGGTGAGCAGGGATAATACAGGATGCATTGGGTACAGGAGGTGAGCAGGGATAATACAGGATGCATTGGGTACAGGAGGTGAGCAGGGATAATACAGTATGCATTGGGTACAGGAGGTGAGCAGGGGTAATACAGTATGCATTGGGTACAGGAGGTGAGCAGGGATAATACAGTATGCATTGGGTACAGGAGGTGAGCAGGGGTAATACAGTATGCATTGGGTACAGGAGGTGAGCAGGGATAATACAGTATGCATTGGGTACAGGAGGTGAGCAGGGATAATACAGTATGCATTGGGTACAGGAGGTGAGCAGGGATAATACAGTATGCATTGGGTACAGGAGGTGAGCAGGGATAATACAGGATGCATTGGGTACAGGAGGTGAGCAGGGTAATACAGGATGCATTGGGTACAGGAGGTGAGCAGGGATAATACAGTATGCATTGGGTACAGGAGGTGAGCAGGGGTAATACAGTATGCATTGGGTACAGGAGGTGAGCAGGGATAATACAGTATGCATTGGGTACAGGAGGTGAGCAGGGATAATACAGTATGCATTGGGTACAGGAGGTGAGCAGGGATAATACAGGATGCATTGGGTACAGGAGGTGAGCAGGGATAATACAGGATGCATTGGGTACAGGAGGTGAGCAGGGATAATACAGTATGCATTGGGTACAGGAGGTGAGCAGGGATAATACAGTATGCATTGGGTACAGGAGGTGAGCAGGGATAATACAGGATGCATTGGGTACAGGAGGTGAGCAGGGATAATACAGGATGCATTGGGTACAGGAGGTGAGCAGGGATAATACAGGATGCATTGGGTACAGGAGGTGAGCAGGGATAATACAGGATGCATTGGGTACAGGAGGTGAGCAGGGATAATACAGTATGCATTGGGTACAGGAGGTGAGCAGGGATAATACAGTATGCATTGGGTACAGGAGGTGAGCAGGGATAATACAGGATGCATTGGGTACAGGAGGTGAGCAGGGGTAATACAGTATGCATTGGGTACAGGAGGTGAGCAGGGATAATACAGTATGCATTGGGTACAGGAGGTGAGCAGGGATAATACAGTATGCATTGGGTACAGGAGGTGAGCAGGGATAATACAGTATGCATTGGGTACAGGAGGTGAGCAGGGGTAATACAGTATGCATTGGGTACAGGAGGTGAGCAGGGATAATACAGTATGCATTGGGTACAGGAGGTGAGCAGGGATAATACAGTATGCATTGGGTACAGGAGGTGAGCAGGGGTAATACAGTATGCATTGGGTACAGGAGGTGAGCAGGGATAATACAGGATGCATTGGGTACAGGAGGTGAGCAGGGATAATACAGTATGCATTGGGTACAGGAGGTGAGCAGGGATAATACAGGATGCATTGGGTACAGGAGGTGAGCAGGGATAATACAGGATGCATTGGGTACAGGAGGTGAGCAGGGGTAATACAGTATGCATTGGGTACAGGAGGTGAGCAGGGATAATACAGTATGCATTGGGTACAGGAGGTGAGCAGGGATAATACAGTATGCATTGGGTACAGGAGGTGAGCAGGGATAATACAGGATGCATTGGGTACAGGAGGTGAGCAGGGATAATACAGGATGCATTGGGTACAGGAGGTGAGCAGGGATAATACAGTATGCATTGGGTACAGGAGGTGAGCAGGGATAATACAGTATGCATTGGGTACAGGAGGTGAGCAGGGATAATACAGGATGCATTGGGTACAGGAGGTGAGCAGGGATAATACAGTATGCATTGGGTACAGGAGGTGAGCAGGGATAATACAGTATGCATTGGGTACAGGAGGTGAGCAGGGATAATACAGGATGCATTGGGTACAGGAGGTGAGCAGGGATAATACAGGATGCATTGGGTACAGGAGGTGAGCAGGGATAATACAGGATGCATTGGGTACAGGAGGTGAGCAGGGATAATACAGTATGCATTGGGTACAGGAGGTGAGCAGGGATAATACAGTATGCATTGGGTACAGGAGGTGAGCAGGGATAATACAGTATGCATTGGGTACAGGAGGTGAGCAGGGATAATACAGTATGCATTGGGTACAGGAGGTGAGCAGGGGTAATACAGGATGCATTGGGTACAGGAGGTGAGCAGGGATAATACAGTATGCATTGGGTACAGGAGGTGAGCAGGGGTAATACAGTATGCATTGGGTACAGGAGGTGAGCAGGGATAATACAGGATGCATTGGGTACAGGAGGTGAGCAGGGATAATACAGGATGCATTGGGTACAGGAGGTGAGCAGGGGTAATACAGTATGCATTGGGTACAGGAGGTGAGCAGGGATAATACAGTATGCATTGGGTACAGGAGGTGAGCAGGGATAATACAGTATGCATTGGGTACAGGAGGTGAGCAGGGATAATACAGTATGCATTGGGTACAGGAGGTGAGCAGGGATAATACAGTATGCATTGGGTACAGGAGGTGAGCAGGGTAATACAGTATGCATTGGGTACAGGAGGTGAGCAGGGATAATACAGTATGCATTGGGTACAGGAGGTGAGCAGGGATAATACAGGATGCATTGGGTACAGGAGGTGAGCAGGGATAATACAGGATGCATTGGGTACAGGAGGTGAGCAGGGGTAATACAGTATGCATTGGGTACAGGAGGTGAGCAGGGATAATACAGTATGCATTGGGTACAGGAGGTGAGCAGGGATAATACAGGATGCATTGGGTACAGGAGGTGAGCAGGGATAATACAGGATGCATTGGGTACAGGAGGTGAGCAGGGATAATACAGTATGCATTGGGTACAGGAGGTGAGCAGGGATAATACAGGATGCATTGGGTACAGGAGGTGAGCAGGGATAATACAGTATGCATTGGGTACAGGAGGTGAGCAGGGATAATACAGTATGCATTGGGTACAGGAGGTGAGCAGGGATAATACAGGATGCATTGGGTACAGGAGGTGAGCAGGGGTAATACAGTATGCATTGGGTACAGGAGGTGAGCAGGATAATACAGGATGCATTGGGTACAGGAGGTGAGCAGGGGTAATACAGTATGCATTGGGTACAGGAGGTGAGCAGGGATAATACAGGATGCTTTGGGTACAGGAGGTGAGCAGGGATAATACAGGATGCATTGGGTACAGGAGGTGAGCAGGGGTAATACAGTATGCATTGGGTACAGGAGGTGAGCAGGGATAATACAGTATGCATTGGGTACAGGAGGTGAGCAGGGATAATACAGTATGCATTGGGTACAGGAGGTGAGCAGGGATAATACAGGATGCATTGGGTACAGGAGGTGAGCAGGGATAATACAGGATGCATTGGGTACAGGAGGTGAGCAGGGGTAATACAGTATGCATTGGGTACAGGAGGTGAGCAGGGATAATACAGTATGCATTGGGTACAGGAGGTGAGCAGGGATAATACAGGATGCATTGGGTACAGGAGGTGAGCAGGGATAATACAGTATGCATTGGGTACAGGAGGTGAGCAGGGATAATACAGTATGCATTGGGTACAGGAGGTGAGCAGGGATAATACAGGATGCATTGGGTACAGGAGGTGAGCAGGGATAATACAGGATGCATTGGGTACAGGAGGTGAGCAGGGATAATACAGTATGCATTGGGTACAGGAGGTGAGCAGGGATAATACAGGATGCATTGGGTACAGGAGGTGAGCAGGGATAATACAGATGCATTGGGTACAGGAGGTGAGCAGGGATAATACAGGATGCATTGGGTACAGGAGGTGAGCAGGGATAATACAGTATGCATTGGGTACAGGAGGTGAGCAGGGATAATACAGGATGCATTGGGTACAGGAGGTGAGCAGGGATAATACAGTATGCATTGGGTACAGGAGGTGAGCAGGGATAATACAGTATGCATTGGGTACAGGAGGTGAGCAGGGATAATACAGTATGCATTGGGTACAGGAGGTGAGCAGGGATAATACAGGATGCATTGGGTACAGGAGGTGAGCAGGGATAATACAGTATGCATTGGGTACAGGAGGTGAGCAGGGATAATACAGTATGCATTGGGTACAGGAGGTGAGCAGGGATAATACAGGATGCATTGGGTACAGGAGGTGAGCAGGGATAATACAGTATGCATTGGGTACAGGAGGTGAGCAGGGATAATACAGTATGCTTTGGGTACAGGAGGTGAGCAGGGATAATACAGTATGCATTGGGTACAGGAGGTGAGCAGGGATAATACAGTATGCATTGGGTACAGGAGGTGAGCAGGGATAATACAGGATGCATTGGGTACAGGAGGTGAGCAGGGATAATACAGGATGCATTGGGTACAGGAGGTGAGCAGGGATAATACAGGATGCATTGGGTACAGGAGGTGAGCAGGGATAATACAGGATGCATTGGGTACAGGAGGTGAGCAGGGATAATACAGTATGCATTGGGTACAGGAGGTGAGCAGGGATAATACAGGATGCATTGGGTACAGGAGGTGAGCAGGGATAATACAGGATGCATTGGGTACAGGAGGTGAGCAGGGATAATACAGGATGCATTGGGTACAGGAGGTGAGCAGGGATAATACAGTATGCATTGGGTACAGGAGGTGAGCAGGGATAATACAGTATGCATTGGGTACAGGAGGTGAGCAGGGATAATACAGGATGCATTGGGTACAGGAGGTGAGCAGGGATAATACAGGATGCATTGGGTACAGGAGGTGAGCAGGGATAATACAGGATGCATTGGGTACAGGAGGTGAGCAGGGTAATACAGTATGCTTTGGGTACAGGAGGTGAGCAGGGGGTAATACAGGATGCATTGGGTACAGGAGGTGAGCAGGGATAATACAGGATGCATTGGGTACAGGAGGTGAGCAGGGATAATACAGGATGCATTGGGTACAGGAGGTGAGCAGGGGTAATACAGTATGCTTTGGGTACAGGAGGTGAGCAGGGGTAATACAGTATGCATTGGGTACAGGAGGTGAGCAGGGGTAATACAGTATGCATTGGGTACAGGAGGTGAGCAGGGGTAATACAGTATGCATTGGGTACAGGAGGTGAGCAGGGATAATACAGTATGCATTGGGTACAGGAGGTGAGCAGGGATAATACAGTATGCATTGGGTACAGGAGGTGAGCAGGGATAATACAGTATGCATTGGGTACAAGAGGTGAGCAGGGGTAATACAGTATGCATTGGGTACAGGAGGTGAGCAGGGGTAATACAGTATGCATTGGGTACAGGAGGTGAGCAGGGGTAATACAGTATGCATTGGGTACAGGAGGTGAGCAGGGGTAATACAGTATGCATTGGGTACAGGAGGTGAGCAGGGGTAATACAGTATGCATTGGGTACAGGAGGTGAGCAGGGATAATACAGTATGCATTGGGTATCTGGTGTGTGTATAACACACAGAATAACAGTTCAGTATATTGATACAGGATGCATTGGGTATCTGGTGGGTGTGTATAACACACAGAATAACAGTTCAGTATATTGATACAGGATGCATTGGGTATCTGGTGGGTGTGTAACACACAGAATAACAGTTCAGTATATTGATACAGGATGCATTGGGTATCTGGTGGGTGTGTAACACACAGAATAACAGTTCAGTATATTGATACAGTATGCATTGGGTATCTGGTGTGTGTATAACACACAGAATAACAGTTCAGTATAGTGATACAGGATGCATTGGGTATCTGGTGGGTGTATAACACACAGAATAACAGTTCAGTATATTGATACAGGATGCATTGGGTATCTGGTGGGTGTATAACACGCAGAATAACAGTTCAGTATATTGATACAGGATGCATTGGGTATCTGGTGGGTGTATAACACACAGAATAACAGTTCAGTATATTGATACAGGATGCATTGGGTATCTGGTGGGTGTGTAACACGCAGAATAACAGTTCAGTATATTGATACAGGATGCATTGGGTATCTGGTGGGTGTATAACACACAGAATAACAGATCAGTATATTGATACAGGATGCATTGGGTATCTGGTGGGTGTATAACACGCAGAATAACAGTTCAGTATATTGATACAGGATGCATTGGGTATCTGGTGGGTGTATAACACACAGAATAACAGTTCAGTATATTGATACAGGATGCATTGGGTATCTGGTGGGTGTATAACACACAGAATAACAGTTCAGTATATTGATACAGGATGCATTGGGTATCTGGTGTGTGTGTAACACACAGAATAACAGTTCAGTATATTGATACAGGATGCATTGGGTATCTGGTGGGTGTGTAACACACAGAATAACAGTTCAGTATATTGATACAGGATGCATTGGGTATCTGGTGGGTGTATAACACACAGAATAACAGTTCAGTATATTGATACAGGATGCATTGGGTATCTGGTGGGTGTATAACACACAGAATAACAGTTCAGTATATTGATACAGGATGCATTGGGTATCTGGTGGGTGTATAACACACAGAATAACAGTTCAGTATATTGATACAGGATGCATTGGGTATCTGGTGGGTGTGTAACACACAGAATAACAGTTCAGTATATTGATACAGGATGCATTGGGTATCTGGTGGGTGTGTAACACACAGAATAACAGTTCAGTATAGTGATACAGGATGCATTGGGTATCTGGTGGGTGTATAACACGCAGAATAACAGTTCAGTATATTGATACAGGATGCATTGGGTATCTGGTGGGTGTATAACACGCAGAATAACAGTTCAGTATATTGATACAGGATGCATTGGGTATCTGGTGGGTGTATAACACACAGAATAACAGTTCAGTATATTGATACAGTATGCATTGGGTATCTGGTGGGTGTATAACACACAGAATAACAGTTCAGTATATTGATACAGGATGCATTGGGTATCTGGTGTGTGTATAACACGCAGAATAACAGTTCAGTATATTGATACAGGATGCATTGGGTATCTGGTGGGTGTATAACACGCAGAATAACAGTTTAGTATATTGATACAGGATGCATTGGGTATCTGGTGTGTGTATAACACACAGAATAACAGTTCAGTATATTGATACAGGATGCATTGGGTATCTGGTGGGTGTATAACACACAGAATAACAGTTCAGTATATTGATACAGGATGCATTGGGTATCTGGTGTGTGTATAACACACAGAATAACAGTTCAGTATATTGATACAGGATGCATTGGGTATCTGGTGGGTGTATAACACACAGAATAACAGTTCAGTATATTGATACAGGATGCATTGGGTATCTGGTGTGTGTACTGTATAACACACAGAATAACAGTTCAGTATATTGATACAGGATGCATTGGGTATCTGGTGGGTGTATAACACACAGAATAACAGTTCAGTATATTGATACAGGATGCATTGGGTATCTGGTGGGTGTATAACACACAGAATAACAGTTCAGTATATTGATACAGGATGCATTGGGTATCTGGTGGGTGTATAACACACAGAATAACAGTTCAGTATATTGATACAGGATGCATTGGGTATCTGGTGGGTGTATAACACACAGAATAACAGTTCAGTATATTGATACAGGATGCATTGGGTATCTGGTGGGTGTGTAACACACAGAATAACAGTTCAGTATATTGATACAGGATGCATTGGGTATCTGGTGGGTGTGTAACACACAGAATAACAGTTCAGTATATTGATACAGGATGCATTGGGTATCTGGTGGGTGTGTAACACGCAGAATAACAGTTCAGTATATTGATACAGGATGCATTGGGTATCTGGTGGGTGTATAACACGCAGAATAACAGTTCAGTATATTGATACAGGATGCATTGGGTATCTGGTGGGTGTATAACACACAGAATAACAGTTCAGTATATTGATACAGGATGCATTGGGTATCTGGTGGGTGTATAACACACAGAATAACAGTTCAGTATATTGATACAGGATGCATTGGGTATCTGGTGGGTGTATAACACGCAGAATAACAGTTCAGTATATTGATACAGGATGCATTGGGTATCTGGTGTGTGTAACACACAGAATAACAGTTCAGTATATTGATACAGGATGCATTGGGTATCTGGTGGGTGTATAACACACAGAATAACAGTTCAGTATATTGATACAGGATGCATTGGGTATCTGGTGTGTGTATAACACACAGAATAACAGTTCAGTATATTGATACAGGATGCATTGGGTATCTGGTGTGTGTATAACACACAGAATAACAGTTCAGTATATTGATACAGGATGCATTGGGTATCTGGTGGGTGTATAACACACAGAATAACAGTTCAGTATATTGATACAGGATGCATTGGGTATCTGGTGGGTGTATAACACACAGAATAACAGTTCAGTATATTGATACAGGATGCATTGGGTATCTGGTGGGTGTATAACACACAGAATAACAGTTCAGTATATTGATACAGGATGCATTGGGTATCTGGTGGGTGTGTAACACGCAGAATAACAGTTCAGTATATTGATACAGGATGTCGCCACACCACTACTATTCAATCCTATGGAAACTCTTCTATTCTGAGGGTATGTTGAGGTGTCTGGGTCCTGTATATATTCTGTATATCACGCAGTGCTAACGGTCCTGTATATATTCTGTATATCACGCAGTGCTAACGGTCCTGTATATATCCTGTATATCGCGCAGTGCTAACGGTCCTGTATATATTCTGTATATCAGGCAGTGCTGGCCCTGTATATATTCTGTATATCACGCAGTGCTGGTCCTGTATATATTCTGTATATCAGGCAGTGCTGGTCCTGTATATATTCTGTATATCACGCAGTGCTGACGGTGCTGTATATATTCTGTACTGTATATCACGCAGTGCTGGTCCTATATATATCCTGTATATATCCTGTATATCGCGCAGTGCTAACGGTCCTGTATATATTCTTTATATCGCGCAGTGCTAACGGTCCTGTATATATTCTGTATATCGCGCAGTTCTAACGATCCTGTATATATTCTGTATATCACGCAGTGCTAACGGTCCTGTATATATTCTTTATATCGCGCAGTGCTAACGGTCCTGTATATATTCTTTATATCGCGCAGTGCTAACGGTCCTGTATATATTCTGTATATCGCGCATTTCTAACGATCCTGTATATATTCTGTATATCGCGCAGTGCTGACGGTCCTGTATATATTCTGTATATCGCGCAGTTCTAACGGTGCTGTATATATTCTGTATATCGCGCAGTGCTAACGGTCCTGTATATATTCTGTATATCGCGCAGTTCTAACGGTGCTGTATATATTCTGTATATCGCGCAGTGCTAACGGTACTGTATATATTCTGTATATCGCGCAGTGCTAACGGTCCTGTATATATTCTGTATATCGCGCAGTTCTAACGGTGCTGTATATATTCTGTATATCGCGCAGTGCTAACGGTCCTGTATATATTCTGTATATCGCGCAGTGCTAACGGTCCTGTATATATTCTGTATATCGCGCAGTGCTAACGGTCCTGTATATATTCTGTATATCGCGCAGTGCTAACGGTCCTGTATATATTCTGTATATCGCGCAGTTCTAACGGTCCTGTATATATTCTGTATATCGCGCAGTGCTAACGGTCCTGTGTATATTCTGTATATCGCGCAGTTCTAACGGTGCTGTATATATTCTGTATATCGCGCAGTGCTAACGGTCCTGTATATATTCTGTATATCGCGCAGTTCTAACGGTCCTGTATATATTCTGTATATCGCGCAGTTCTAACGGTCCTGTATATATTCTGTATATCGCGCAGTTCTAACGGTCCTGTATATATTCTGTATATCGCGCAGTGCTGACGGTCATGTATATATTCTGTATATCGCGCAGTGCTGACGGTCCTGTATATATTCTGTATATCGCGCAGTGCTGACGGTCCTGTATATATTCTGTATATCGCGCAGTGCTAACGGTCCTGTATATATTCTGTATATCGCGCAGTGCTGACGGTCCTGTATATATTCTGTATATCACGCAGTGCTAACGATCCTATATATATTCTTTATATCGCGCAGTGCTAACGGTCCTGTATATATTCGGTATATCGCGCAGTTCTAACGGTCCTGTATATATTCTGTATATCGCGCAGTGCTGACGGTGCTTTATATATTCTGTATATCACGCAGTGCTGACGGTCCTGTATATATTCTGTATATCGCGCAGTGCTAACGGTCCTGTATATATTCTGTATAGCGCGCAGTGCTGACGGTCCTGTATATATTATGTATATCACGCAGTGCGGGTCCTGTATATATTATGTATATCACGCAGTGCGGGTCCTGTATATATTCTGTATATCACGTAGTGCTGATGGTGCTGTATATATTCTGTACTGTATATCACGCAGTGCGGGTCCTGTATATATTCTGTATATCACGTAGTGCTGATGGTGCTGTATATATTCTGTACTGTATATCACGCAGTGCTGGTCCTTTATATATGCTGTATATCACGCAGTGCTTTTCCTGTATATATTCTGTACTGTATATCACGCAGTGCTGGTCCTGTATATATTCTGTACTGTATATCACGCAGTGCTGTCCTGTATATATTCTGTACTGTATATCACGCAGTGCTGTCCTGTATATATTCTGTACTGTATATCACGCAGTGCTGGTCCTGTATATATTCTGTACTGTATATCACGCAGTGCTGTCCTGTATATATTCTGTATATCACGCAGTGCTGGTCCTGTATATATTCTGTACTGTATATCACGCAGTGCTGTCCTGTATATATTCTGTACTGTATATCACGCAGTGCTGGTCCTGTATATATTCTGTACTGTATATCACGCAGTGCTGTCCTGTATATATTCTGTATATCACGCAGTGCTGGTCCTGTATATATTCTGTACTGTATATCACGCAGTGCTGTCCTGTATATATTCTGTATATCACGCAGTGCTTTCCTGTATATATTCTGTATATCACGCAGTGCTGGTCCTGTATATATTCTGTACTGTATATCACGCAGTGCTGGTCCTGTATATATTCTGTATATCACGCAGTGCTGTCCTGTATATATTCGGTACTGTATATCACGCAGTGCTGGTCCTGTATATATTCTGTACTGTATATCATGCAGTGCTGTCCTGTATATATTCTGTACTGTATATCACGCAGTGCTGTGCTGTATATATTCTGTACTGTATATCACGCAGTGCTGTCCTGTATATATTCTGTATATCACTCAGTACTGGTCCTGTATATATTCTGTATATCACTCAGTACTGGTCCTGTATATATTCTGTATATCACGCAGTGCTGGTCCTGTATATATTCTGTACTGTATATCACGCAATGCTGTCCTGTATATATATATTCTGTATATCACTCAGTACTGGTCCTGTATATATTCTGTATATCACGCAGTGCCGGTCCTGTATATATTCTGTATAGCACGCAGTGCTGGTCCTGTATATATTCTGTACTGTATATCATGCAGTGCTGGTCCTGTATATATTCTGTACTGTATATCACGCAGTGCTGGTCCTGTATATATTCTGTACTGTATATCACGCAGTGCTGGTCCTGTATATATTCTGTACTGTATATCACGCAGTGCTGTCCTGTATATATTCTGTACTGTATATCACGCAGTGCTGGTCCTGTATATATTCTGTACTGTATATCACGCAGTGCTGGTCCTGTATATATTCTGTACTGTATATCACGCAGTGCTGTCCTGTATATATTCTGTATATCACGCAGTGCTGGTCCTGTATATATTCTGTACTGTATATCACGCAGTGCTGTCCTGTATATATTCTGTATATCACGCAGTGCTTTCCTGTATATATTCTGTATATCACGCAGTGCTGGTCCTGTATATATTCTGTACTGTATATCACGCAGTGCTGTCCTGTATATATTCTTTACTGTATATCACGCAGTGCTGGTCCTGTATATATTCTGTACTGTATATCACGCAGTGCTGTCCTGTATATATTCTGTACTGTATATCACGCAGTGCTGGTCCTGTATATATTCTGTACTGTATATCACTCAGTTCTGGTCCTGTATATATTCTGTATATCACGCAGTGCTGTCCTGTATATATTCTGTATATCACGCAGTGCTGTCCTGTATATATTCTGTGTATCACGCAGTGCTGGTCCTGTATATATTCTGTATATCACGCAGTGCTGGTCCTGTATATATTCTGTATATCACGCAGTGCTGTCCTGTATATATTCTGTATATCACGCAGTGCTGTCCTGTATATATTCTGTATATCACGCAGTGCTGGTCCTGTATATTTTCTGTACTGTATATCACGCAGTGCTGTCCTGTATATATTCTGTACTGTATATCACGCAGTGCTGGTCCTGTATATATTCTGTACTGTATATCACGCAGTGCGGACGGTCCTGTATATATTCTGTATATCACGCAGTGCTGGTCCTGTATATATTCTGTACTGTATATCACGCAGTGCTGTCCTGTATATATTCTGTACTGTATATCACGCAGTGCTGGTCCTGTATATATTCTGTATATCACGCAGTGCTGGTTCTGTATATATTCTGTATATCACGCAGTGCTGGTCCTGTATATATTCTGTATATCACGCAGTGCTGGTCCTGTATATATTCTGTATAGCACGCAGTGCTGGTCCTGTATATATTCTGTATATCACTCAGTGCTGACGATGCTGTATATATTCTGTATATCACGCAGTGCTGTCCTGTATATATTCTGTATATCACGCAGTGCTGGTCCTGTATATATTCTGTATAGCACGCAGTGCTGGTCCTGTATATATTCTGTATATCACGCAGTGCTGGTCCTGTATATATTCTGTATAGCACGCAGTGCTGGTCCTGTATATATTCTGTACTGTATATCACGCAGTGCTGGTCCTGTATATATTCTGTACTGTATATCACGCAGTGCTGGTCCTGTATATATTCTGTATATCACGCAGTGCTGGTCCTGTATATATTCTGTATATCACGCAGTGCTGGTCCTGTATATATTCTGTACTGTATATCACGCAGTGCTGACGGTGCTGTATATATTCTGTATATCACGCAGTGCTGGTCCTGTATATATTCTGTACTGTATATCACGCAGTGCTGGTCCTGTATATATTCTGTATATCACGCAGTGCTGTCCTGTATATATTCTGTATATCACGCAGTGCTGTCCTGTATATATTCTGTATATCGCGCAGTTCTAACGGTCCTGTATATATTCTGTATATCGCGCAGTGCTAACGGTGCTGTATATATTCTGTATATCGCGCAGTGCTAACGGTCCTGTATATATTCTGTATATCGCACAGTTCTAACGGTGCTGTATATATTCTGTATATCGCGCAGTTCTAACGGTCCTGTATATATTCTGTATATCGCACAGTTCTAACGGTGCTGTATATATTCTGTATATCGCGCAGTGCTGACGGTCCTGTATATATTCTGTATATCGCACAGTTCTAACGGTGCTGTATATATTCTGTATATCGCGCAGTGCTAACGGTCCTGTATATATTCTGTATATCGCACAGTTCTAACGGTGCTGTATATATTCTGTATATCGCGCAGTTCTAACGGTCCTGTATATATTCTGTATATCGCACAGTTCTAACGGTGCTGTATATGTTCTGTATATCGCGTAGTGCTAACGGTCCTGTATATATTCTGTATATCGCGCAGTGCTGACGGTGCTGTATATATTCTGTATATCGCGCAGTGCTGACGGTGCTGTATATATTCTGTATATCGCCCAGTGCTAACGGTACTGTATATATTCTGTGTATCACGCAGTGCTGACGGTGCTGTATATATTCTGTATATTGCGCAGTGCTAACGGTACTGTATATATTCTGTGTATCACGCAGTGCTGACGGTGCTGTATATATTCTGTATATTGCGCAGTGCTAACGGTACTGTATATATTCTGTGTATCGCGCAGTGCTGACGGTACTGTATATATTCTGTGTATCACGCAGTGCTGGTCCTGTACATATGCTGTATATCACACAGTGCTGGTCCTGTATATATATATATATATATGCTGTATATCACGCAGTGATGGTCCTGTATATATTCTGTATATTACGCAGTGCTGACGGTGCTGTATATATTCTGCATAGCACGTAGTACTGGTCCTGTATATATTCTGTATATCAGGCAGTGCTGGCCCTGTATATATTCTGTATATCACGCAGTGCTGGTCCTGTATATATTCTGTATATCAGGCAGTGCTGGTCCTGTATATATTCTGTATATCACGCAGTGCTGACGGTGCTGTATATATTCTGTACTGTATATCACGCAGTGCTGGTCCTATATATATCCTGTATATATCCTGTATATCGCGCAGTGATAACGGTCCTGTATATATTCTTTATATCGCGCAGTGCTAACGGTCCTGTATATATTCTGTATATCGCGCAGTTCTAACGATCCTGTATATATTCTGTATATCACGCAGTGCTAACGGTCCTGTATATATTCTTTATATCGCGCAGTGCTAACGGTCCTGTATATATTCTTTATATCGCGCAGTGCTAACGGTCCTGTATATATTCTGTATATCGCGCATTTCTAACGATCCTGTATATATTCTGTATATCGCGCAGTGCTGACGGTCCTGTATATATTCTGTATATCGCGCAGTTCTAACGGTGCTGTATATATTCTGTATATCGCGCAGTGCTAACGGTCCTGTATATATTCTGTATATCGCGCAGTTCTAACGGTGCTGTATATATTCTGTATATCGCGCAGTGCTAACGGTACTGTATATATTCTGTATATCGCGCAGTTCTAACGGTCCTGTATATATTCTTTATATCGCGCAGTTCTAACGGTCCTGTATATATTCTGTATATCGCGCAGTTCTAACGGTCCTGTATATATTCTGTATATCGCGCAGTGCTAACGGTCCTGTATATATTCTGTATATCGCGCAGTGCTAACGGTCCTGTATATATTCTGTATATCGCGCAGTGCTAACGGTCCTGTATATATTCTGTATATCGCGCAGTGCTAACGGTCCTGTATATATTCTGTATATCGCGCAGTTCTAACGGTCCTGTATATATTCTGTATATCGCGCAGTGCTAACGGTCCTGTGTATATTCTGTATATCGCGCAGTTCTAACGGTGCTGTATATATTCTGTATATCGCGCAGTGCTAACGGTCCTGTATATATTCTGTATATCGCGCAGTTCTAACGGTCCTGTATATATTCTGTATATCGCGCAGTTCTCACGGTCCTGTATATATTCTGTATATCGCGCAGTGCTGACGGTGCTGTATATATTCTGTATATCACGCAGTGCTGACGGTCCTGTACATATTCTGTATATCGCGCAGTGCTAACGGTCCTGTATATATTCTGTATAGCGCGCAGTGCTGACGGTCCTGTATATATTATGTATATCACGCAGTGCGGGTCCTGTATATATTCTGTATAGCACGCAGTGCTGACGGTGCTGTATATATTCTGTATATAACGCAGTGCTGGTCATGTATATATCCTGTATATCACGCAGTGCTGACGGTGCTGTATATATTCTGTATATCACGCAGTGCTGGTCCTGTATATATTCTGTATATCACGCAGTGCTGACGGTGCTGTATATATTCTGTATATCACGCAGTGCTGACGGTGCTGTATATATTCTGTACTGTATATCACGCAGTGCTGTCCTGTATATATTCTGTACTGTATATCACGCAGTGCTGGTCCTGTATATATTCTGTACTGTATATCACGCAGTGCTGGTCCTGTATATATTCTGTATATCACGCAGTGCTGTCCTGTATATATTCTGTATATCACGCAGTGCTGGTCCTGTATATATTCTGTATATCACGCAGTGCTGTCCTGTATATATTCTGTATATCACGCAGTGCTGTCCTGTATATATTCTGTATATCACGCAGTGCTGTCCTGTATATATTCTGTATATCACGCAGTGCTGAGAGTGTTGTATATTTTCTGTACTGTATCACGCAGTGCTGGTCCTATATATATCCTGTATATATCCTGTATATCACTCAGTGCTGACGGTGCTGTATATATTCTGTATATCACGCAGTGCTGGTCCTGTATATATTCTGTACTGTATATCACGCAGTGCTGGTCCTGTATATATTCTGTACTGTATATCACGCAGTGCTGGTCCTGTATATATTCTGTACTGTATATCACGCAGTGCTGGTCCTGTATATATTCTGTACTGTATATCACGCAGTGCTGGTCCTGTATATATTCTGTATAGCACGCAGTGCTGGTCCTGTATATATTCTGTATATTACGCAGTGCTGACGGTGCTGTATATATTCTGTACTGTATATCACGCAGTGCGGGTCCTGTATATATTCTGTATATCACGCAGTGTTGGTCCTGTATATATTCTGTATATCATGCAGTGCTGGTCCTGTATATATTCTGTATATCACGCAGTGCTGACGGTCCTGTATATATTCTGTATATCACGCAGTGCTGGTCCTGTATATATTCTGTGCTGTATATCACGCAGTGCTGGTCCTGTATATATTCTGTATATCACGCAGTGCTGGTCCTGTATATATTCTGTACTGTATATCACGCAGTGCTGGTCCTGTATATATTCTGTATATCACGCAGTGCTGACGGTGCTGTATATATTCTGTACTGTATATCACGCAGTGCTGGTCCTGTATATATGCTGTATATCACGCAGTGCTTTTCCTGTATATATTCTGTACTGTATATCACGCAGTGCTGGTCTTGTATATATTCTGTACTGTATATCACGCAGTGCTGGTCTTGTATATATTCTGTACTGTATATCACGCAGTGCTGGTCCTGTATATATTCTGTACTGTATATCACGCAGTGCTGGTCCTGTATATATTCTGTATAGCACGCAGTGCTGGTCCTGTATATATTCTGTATATTACGCAGTGCTGACGGTGCTGTATATATTCTGTACTGTATATCACGCAGTGCGGGTCCTGTATATATTCTGTATATCACGCAGTGTTGGTCCTGTATATATTCTGTATATCATGCAGTGCTGGTCCTGTATATATTCTGTATATCACGCAGTGCTGACGGTCCTGTATATATTCTGTATATCACGCAGTGCTGGTCCTGTATATATTCTGTGCTGTATATCACGCAGTGCTGGTCCTGTATATATTCTGTATATCACGCAGTGCTGGTCCTGTATATATTCTGTACTGTATATCACGCAGTGCTGGTCCTGTATATATTCTGTTTATCACGCAGTGCTGACGGTGCTGTATATATTCTGTACTGTATATCACGCAGTGCTGGTCCTGTATATATGCTGTATATCACGCAGTGCTTTTCCTGTATATATTCTGTACTGTATATCACGCAGTGCTGGTCTTGTATATATTCTGTACTGTATATCACGCAGTGCTGGTCTTGTATATATTCTGTACTGTATATCACGCAGTGCTGGTCCTGTATATATTCTGTACTGTATATCACGCAGTGCTGGTCCTGTATATATTCTGTACTGTATATCACGCAGTGCTGTCCTGTATATATTCTGTACTGTATATCACGCAGTGCTGGTCCTGTATATATTCTGTACTGTATATCACGCAGTGCTGGTCCTGTATATATTCTGTACTGTATATCACGCAGTGCTGGTCCTGTATATATTCTGTACTGTATATCACGCAGTGCTGTCCTGTATATATTCTGTATATCACGCAGTGCTGGTCCTGTATATATTCTGTACTGTATATCACGCAGTGCTGTCCTGTATATATTCTGTATATCACGCAGTGCTGGTCCTGTATATATTCTGTATATCACGCAGTGCTGGTCCTGTATATATTCTGTATAGCACGCAGTGCTGGTCCTGTATATATTCTGTATATCACGCAGTGCTGGTCCTGTATATATTCTGTATATCACGCAGTGCTGGTCCTGTATATATTCTGTATAGCACGCAGTGCTGGTCCTGTATATATTCTGTATATTACGCAGTGCTGACGGTGCTGTATATATTCTGTACTGTATATCACGCAGTGCGGGTCCTGTATATATTCTGTATATCACGCAGTGTTGGTCCTGTATATATTCTGTATATCATGCAGTGCTGGTCCTGTATATATTCTGTATATCACGCAGTGCTGACGGTCCTGTATATATTCTGTATATCACGCAGTGCTGGTCCTGTATATATTCTGTGCTGTATATCACGCAGTGCTGGTCCTGTATATATTCTGTATATCACGCAGTGCTGGTCCTGTATATATTCTGTACTGTATATCACGCAGTGCTGGTCCTGTATATATTCTGTATATCACGCAGTGCTGACGGTGCTGTATATATTCTGTACTGTATATCACGCAGTGCTGGTCCTGTATATATGCTGTATATCACGCAGTGCTTTTCCTGTATATATTCTGTACTGTATATCACGCAGTGCTGGTCTTGTATATATTCTGTACTGTATATCACGCAGTGCTGGTCTTGTATATATTCTGTACTGTATATCACGCAGTGCTGGTCCTGTATATATTCTGTACTGTATATCACGCAGTGCTGGTCCTGTATATATTCTGTATAGCACGCAGTGCTGGTCCTGTATATATTCTGTATATTACGCAGTGCTGACGGTGCTGTATATATTCTGTACTGTATATCACGCAGTGCGGGTCCTGTATATATTCTGTATATCACGCAGTGTTGGTCCTGTATATATTCTGTATATCATGCAGTGCTGGTCCTGTATATATTCTGTATATCACGCAGTGCTGACGGTCCTGTATATATTCTGTATATCACGCAGTGCTGGTCCTGTATATATTCTGTGCTGTATATCACGCAGTGCTGGTCCTGTATATATTCTGTATATCACGCAGTGCTGGTCCTGTATATATTCTGTACTGTATATCACGCAGTGCTGGTCCTGTATATATTCTGTACTGTATATCACGCAGTGCTGGTCCTGTATATATTCTGTACTGTATATCACGCAGTACTGGTCCTGTATATATTCTGTACTGTATATCACGCAGTGCTGTCCTGTATATATTCTGTACTGTATATCACGCAGTGCTGGTCCTGTATATATTCTGTACTGTATATCACGCAGTGCTGGTCCTGTATATATTCTGTACTGTATATCACGCAGTGCTGGTCCTGTATATATTCTGTACTGTATATCACGCAGTGCTGTCCTGTATATATTCTGTATATCACGCAGTGCTGGTCCTGTATATATTCTGTACTGTATATCAGGCAGTGCTGGTCCTGTATATATTCTGTATATCACGCAGTGCTTTCCTGTATATATTCTGTATATCACGCAGTGCTGGTCCTGTATATATTCTGTACTGTATATCACGCAGTGCTGTCCTGTATATATTCTTTACTGTATATCACGCAGTGCTGGTCCTGTATATATTCTGTACTGTATATCACGCAGTGCTGTCCTGTATATATTCTGTACTGTATATCACGCAGTGCTGGTCCTGTATATATTCTGTACTGTATATCACGCAGTGCTGGTCCTGTATATATTCTGTACTGTATATCACTCAGTGCTGGTCCTGTATATATTCTGTATATCACGCAGTGCTGGTCCTGTATATATTCTGTATATCACGCAGTGCTGTCCTGTATATATTCTGTATATCACGCAGTGCTGTCCTGTATATATTCTGTATATCACGCAGTGCTGGTCCTGTATATTTTCTGTACTGTATATCACGCAGTGCTGTCCTGTATATATTCTGTACTGTATATCACGCAGTGCTGGTCCTGTATATATTCTGTACTGTATATCACGCAGTGCGGACGGTCCTGTATATATTCTGTATATCTCTCAGTGCTGTCCTGTATATATTCTGTATATCACGCAGTGCTGGTCCTGTATATATTCTGTACTGTATATCACGCAGTGCTGTCCTGTATATATTCTGTACTGTATATCACGCAGTGCTGGTCCTGTATATATTCTGTATATCACGCAGTGCTGGTCCTGTATATATTCTGTATATCACGCAGTGCTGGTCCTGTATATATTCTGTATATCACGCAGTGCTGGTCCTGTATATATTCTGTATAGCACGCAGTGCTGGTCCTGTATATATTCTGTACTGTATATCACGCAGTGCTGGTCCTGTATATATTCTGTACTGTATATCACGCAGTGCTGGTCCTGTATATATTCTGTATATCACGCAGTGCTGGTCCTGTATATATTCTGTATATCACGCAGTGCTGGTCCTGTATATATTCTGTACTGTATATCACGCAGTGCTGACGGTGCTGTATATATTCTGTATATCACGCAGTGCTGGTCCTGTATATATTCTGTACTGTATATCACGCAGTGCTGGTCCTGTATATATTCTGTACTGTATATCACGCAGTGCTGGTCCTGTATATATTCTGTATATCACGCAGTGCTGTCCTGTATATATTCTGTATATCACGCAGTGCTGTCCTGTATATATTCTGTATATCGCGCAGTTCTAACGGTCCTGTATATATTCTGTATATCGCGCAGTGCTAACGGTGCTGTATATATTCTGTATATCGCGCAGTGCTAACGGTCCTGTATATATTCTGTATATCGCACAGTTCTAACGGTGCTGTATATATTCTGTATATCGCGCAGTTCTAACGGTCCTGTATATATTCTGTATATCGCACAGTTCTAACGGTGCTGTATATATTCTGTATATCGCGCAGTGCTGACGGTCCTGTATATATTCTGTATATCGCACAGTTCTAACGGTGCTGTATATATTCTGTATATCGCGCAGTGCTAACGGTCCTGTATATATTCTGTATATCGCACAGTTCTAACGGTGCTGTATATATTCTGTATATCGCGCAGTTCTAACGGTCCTGTATATATTCTGTATATCGCACAGTTCTAACGGTGCTGTATATGTTCTGTATATCGCGTAGTGCTAACGGTCCTGTATATATTCTGTATATCGCGCAGTGCTAACGGTGCTGTATATATTCTGTATATCGCGCAGTGCTGACGGTGCTGTATATATTCTGTATATCGCCCAGTGCTAACGGTACTGTATATATTCTGTGTATCACGCAGTGCTGACGGTGCTGTATATATTCTGTATATTGCGCAGTGCTAACGGTACTGTATATATTCTGTGTATCGCGCAGTGCTGACGGTACTGTATATATTCTGTGTATCACGCAGTGCTGGTCCTGTACATATGCTGTATATCACACAGTGCTGGTCCTGTATATATATATATATATATGCTGTATATCACGCAGTGATGGTCCTGTATATATTCTGTATATTACGCAGTGCTGACGGTGCTGTATATATTCTGCATAGCACGTAGTGCTGGTCCTGTATATATTCTGTATATCAGGCAGTGCTGGCCCTGTATATATTCTGTATATCACGCAGTGCTGGTCCTGTATATATTCTGTATATCAGGCAGTGCTGGTCCTGTATATATTCTGTATATCACGCAGTGCTGACGGTGCTGTATATATTCTGTACTGTATATCACGCAGTGCTGGTCCTATATATATCCTGTATATATCCTGTATATCGCGCAGTGATAACGGTCCTGTATATATTCTTTATATCGCGCAGTGCTAACGGTCCTGTATATATTCTGTATATCGCGCAGTTCTAACGATCCTGTATATATTCTTTATATCGCGCAGTTCTAACGGTCCTGTATATATTCTGTATATCACGCAGTGCTAACGGTCCTGTATATATTCTTTATATCGCGCAGTGCTAACGGTCCTGTATATATTCTTTATATCGCGCAGTGCTAACGGTCCTGTATATATTCTGTATATCGCGCATTTCTAACGATCCTGTATATATTCTGTATATCGCGCAGTGCTGACGGTCCTGTATATATTCTGTATATCGCGCAGTTCTAACGGTGCTGTATATATTCTGTATATCGCGCAGTCCTAACGGTACTGTATATATTCTGTATATCGCGCAGTGCTAACGGTCCTGTATATATTCTGTATATCGCGCAGTTCTAATGGTCCTGTATATATTCTGTATATCGCGCAGTTCTAACGGTCCTGTATATATTCTGTATATCGCGCAGTGCTGGCGGTCATGTATATATTCTGTATATCGCGCAGTGCTGACGGTCCTGTATATATTGTGTATATCGCGCAGTGCTGACGGTCCTGTATATATTCTGTATATCGCGCAGTGCTGACGGTCCTGTATATATTCTGTATATCGCGCAGTTCTAACGGTCCTGTATATATTCTGTATATCGCGCAGTGCTGACGGTCCTGTATATATTCTGTATATCGCGCAGTTCTAACGGTGCTGTATATATTCTGTATATCGCGCAGTGCTAACGGTCCTGTATATATTCTGTATATCGCGCAGTGCTAACGGTCCTGTATATATTCTGTATATCGCGCAGTGCTAACGGTCCTGTATATATTCTGTATATCGCGCAGTGCTAACGGTCCTGTATATATTCTGTATATCGCGCAGTGCTAACGGTCCTGTATATATTCTGTATATCGCGCAGTTCTAACGGTCCTGTATATATTCTGTATATCGCGCAGTGCTAACGGTCCTGTGTATATTCTGTATATCGCGCAGTTCTAACGGTGCTGTATATATTCTGTATATCGCGCAGTGCTAACGGTCCTGTATATATTCTGTATATCGCGCAGTTCTAACGGTCCTGTATATATTCTGTATATCGCGCAGTTCTCACGGTCCTGTATATATTCTGTATATCGCGCAGTGCTGACGGTCATGTATATATTCTGTATATCGCGCAGTGCTGACGGTCCTGTATATATTCTGTATATCGCGCAGTGCTAACGGTCCTGTATATATTCTGTATATCGCGCAGTGCTGACGGTCCTGTATATATTCTGTATATCACGCAGTGCTAACGATCCTGTATATATTATTTATATCGCGCAGTGCTAACGGTCCTGTATATATTCGGTATATCGCGCAGTTCTAACGGTCCTGTATATATTCTGTATATCGCGCAGTGCTGACGGTGCTGTATATATTCTGTATATCACGCAGTGCTGACGGTCCTGTATATATTCTGTATATCGCGCAGTGCTAACGGTCCTGTATATATTCTGTATAGCGCGCAGTGCTGACGGTCCTGTTTATATTATGTATATTACGCAGTGCGGGTCCTGTATATATTCTGTATAGCACGCAGTGCTGACGGTGCTGTATATATTCTGTATATAACGCAGTGCTGGTCATGTATATATCCTGTATATCACGCAGTGCTGACGGTGCTGTATATATTCTGTATATCACGCAGTGCTGACGGTGCTGTATATATTCTGTACTGTATATCACGCAGTGCTGTCCTGTATATATTCTGTACTGTAAAGCATGCAGTGCTGGTCCTGTATATATTCTGTATATCATGCAGTGCTGGTCCTGTATATATTCTGTACTGTATATCACGCAGTGCTGGTCCTGTATATATTCTGTACTGTATATCACGCAGTGCTGGTCCTGTATATATTCTGTATATCACGCAGTGCTGACGGTGCTGTATATATTCTGTACTGTATATCACGAGTGCGGGTCCTGTATATATTCTGTATATCACGCAGTGCTGACGGTGCTGTATATATTCTGTACTGTATATCACGCAGTGCTGGTCTTGTATATATTCTGTACTGTATATCACGCAGTGCTGGTCCTGTATATATTCTGTATATCACGCAGTGCTGTCCTGTATATATTCTGTATATCACGCAGTGCTGGTCCTGTATATATTCTGTACTGTATATCACGCAGTGCTGGTCCTGTATATATTCTGTATATCACGCAGTGCTGTCCTGTATATATTCTGTATATCACGCAGTGCTGTCCTGTATATATTCTGTATATCACGCAGTGCTGGTCCTGTATATATTCTGTATATCACGCAGTGCTGTCCTGTATATATTCTGTATATCACGCAGTGCTGTCCTGTATATATTCTGTATATCACGCAGTGCTGAGGGTGTTGTATATTTTCTGTACTGTATCACGCAGTGCTGGTCCTATATATATCCTGTATATATCCTGTATATCACTCAGTGCTGACGGTGCTGTATATATTCTGTATATCACGCAGTGCTGGTCCTGTATATATTCTGTACTGTATATCACGCAGTGCTGGTCCTGTATATATTCTGTACTGTATATCACGCAGTGCTGGTCCTGTATATATTCTGTACTGTATATCACGCAGTGCTGGTCCTGTATATATTCTGTACTGTATATCACGCAGTGCTGGTCCTGTATATATTCTGTATAGCACGCAGTGCTGGTCCTGTATATATTCTGTATATTACGCAGTGCTGACGGTGCTGTATATATTCTGTACTGTATATCACGCAGTGCGGGTCCTGTATATATTCTGTATATCACGCAGTGTTGGTCCTGTATATATTCTGTATATCATGCAGTGCTGGTCCTGTATATATTCTGTATATCACGCAGTGCTGACGGTCCTGTATATATTCTGTATATCACGCAGTGCTGGTCCTGTATATATTCTGTGCTGTATATCACGCAGTGCTGGTCCTGTATATATTCTGTATATCACGCAGTGCTGGTCCTGTATATATTCTGTACTGTATATCACGCAGTGCTGGTCCTGTATATATTCTGTATATCACGCAGTGCTGACGGTGCTGTATATATTCTGTACTGTATATCACGCAGTGCGGGTCCTGTATATATTCTGTATATCACGCAGTGCTGATGGTGCTGTATATATTCTGTACTGTATATCACGCAGTGCTGGTCCTGTATATATGCTGTATATCACGCAGTGCTTTTCCTGTATATATTCTGTACTGTATATCACGCAGTGCTGGTCTTGTATATATTCTGTACTGTATATCACGCAGTGCTGGTCTTGTATATATTCTGTACTGTATATCACGCAGTGCTGGTCCTGTATATATTCTGTACTGTATATCACGCAGTGCTGGTCCTGTATATATTCTGTACTGTATATCACGCAGTGCTGTCCTGTATATATTCTGTACTGTATATCACGCAGTGCTGGTCCTGTATATATTCTGTACTGTATATCACGCAGTGCTGGTCCTGTATACATTCTGTACTGTATATCACGCAGTGCTGTCCTGTATATATTCTGTATATCACGCAGTGCTGGTCCTGTATATATTCTGTACTGTATATCTCGCAGTGCTGTCCTGTATATATTCTGTATATCACGCAGTGCTTTCCTGTATATATTCTGTATATCACGCAGTGCCGGTCCTGTATATATTCTGTACTGTATATCACGCAGTGCTGGTCCTGTATATATTCTGTATATCACGCAGTGCTGTCCTGTATATATTCGGTACTGTATATCACGCAGTGCTGGTCCTGTATATATTCTGTACTGTATATCACGCAGTGCTGTCCTTTATATATTCTGTACTGTATATCACGCAGTGCTGGTCCTGTAAATATTCTGTACTGTATATCATGCAGTGCTGGTCCTGTATATATTCTGTACTGTATATCACGCAATGCTGTCCTGTATATATATTCTGTATATCACTCAGTACTGGTCCTGTATATATTCTGTATATCACGCAGTGCCGGTCCTGTATATATTCTGTATAGCACGCAGTGCTGGTCCTGTAAATATTCTGTACTGTATATCATGCAGTGCTGGTCCTGTATATATTCTGTACTGTATATCACGCAGTGCTGGTCCTGTATATATTCTGTACTGTATATCACGCAGTACTGGTCCTGTATATATTCTGTACTGTATATCACGCAGTGCTGTCCTGTATATATTCTGTACTGTATATCACGCAGTGCTGGTCCTGTATATATTCTGTACTGTATATCACGCAGTGCTGGTCCTGTATATATTCTGTACTGTATATCACGCAGTGCTGTCCTGTATATATTCTGTATATCACGCAGTGCTGGTCCTGTATATATTCTGTACTGTATATCACGCAGTGCTGTCCTGTGTTTATTCTGTATATCACGCAGTGCTTTCCTGTATATATTCTGTATATCACGCAGTGCTGGTCCTGTATATATTCTGTACTGTATATCACGCAGTGCTGTCCTGTATATATTCTTTACTGTATATCACGCAGTGCTGGTCCTGTATATATTCTGTACTGTATATCACGCAGTGCTGTCCTGTATATATTCTGTACTGTATATCACGCAGTGCTGGTCCTGTATATATTCTGTACTGTATATCACGCAGTGCTGGTCCTGTATATATTCTGTACTGTATATCACTCAGTGCTGGTCCTGTATATATTCTGTATATCACGCAGTGCTGGTCCTGTATATATTCTGTATATCACGCAGTGCTGTCCTGTATATATTCTGTATATCACGCAGTGCTGTCCTGTATATATTCTGTATATCACGCAGTGCTGGTCCTGTATATTTTCTGTACTGTATATCACGCAGTGCTGTCCTGTATATATTCTGTACTGTATATCACGCAGTGCTGGTCCTGTATATATTCTGTACTGTATATCACGCAGTGCGGACGGTCCTGTATATATTCTGTATATCACGCAGTGCTGTCCTGTATATATTCTGTATATCACGCAGTGCTGGTCCTGTATATATTCTGTACTGTATATCACGCAGTGCTGTCCTGTATATATTCTGTACTGTATATCACGCAGTGCTGGTCCTGTATATATTCTGTATATCACGCAGTGCTGGTCCTGTATATATTCTGTATATCACGCAGTGCTGGTCCTGTATATATTCTGTATATCACGCAGTGCTGGTCCTGTATATATTCTGTATAGCACGCAGTGCTGGTCCTGTATATATTCTGTATATCACTCAGTGCTGACGGTGCTGTATATATTCTGTATATCACGCAGTGCTGTCCTGTATATATTCTGTATATCACGCAGTGCTGGTCCTGTATATATTCTGTATAGCACGCAGTGCTGGTCCTGTATATATTCTGTATATCACGCAGTGCTGGTCCTGTATATATTCTGTATAGCACGCAGTGCTGGTCCTGTATATATTCTGTACTTATATCACGCAGTGCTGGTCCTGTATATATTCTGTACTGTATATCACGCAGTGCTGGTCCTGTATATATTCTGTATATCACGCAGTGCTGGTCCTGTATATATTCTGTATATCACGCAGTGCTGGTCCTGTATATATTCTGTACTGTATATCACGCAGTGCTGACGGTGCTGTATATATTCTGTATATCACGCAGTGCTGGTCCTGTATATATTCTGTACTGTATATCACGCAGTGCTGGTCCTGTATATATTCTGTACTGTATATCACGCAGTGCTGGTCCTGTATATATTCTGTATATCACGCAGTGCTGTCCTGTATATATTCTGTATATCACGCAGTGCTGGTCCTGTATATATTCTGTACTGTATATCACGCAGTGCTGACGGTGCTGTATATATTCTGTATATCACGCAGTGCTGGTCCTGTATATATTCTGTACTGTATATCACGCAGTGCTGGTCCTGTATATATTCTGTACTGTATATCACGCAGTGCTGGTCCTGTATATATTCTGTATATCACGCAGTGCTGTCCTGTATATATTCTGTATATCACGCAGTGCTGTCCTGTATATATTCTGTATATCGCGCAGTTCTAACGGTCCTGTATATATTCTGTATATCGCGCAGTGCTAACGGTGCTGTATATATTCTGTATATCGCGCAGTGCTAACGGTCCTGTATATATTCTGTATATCGCACAGTTCTAACGGTGCTGTATATATTCTGTATATCGCGCAGTTCTAACGGTCCTGTATATATTCTGTATATCGCACAGTTCTAACGGTGCTGTATATATTCTGTATATCGCGCAGTGCTGACGGTCCTGTATACTGCACCGACACACTTTATTCGAGCAAATACCCGGTATGTACCTGGCAGATACCTGGAATGCGCCGCTCCTAACCTCTGACAAGCCCCGTTGCATTTGCCTTCCCAGCCTGGGTTCATGCCTGGCTGACGGGCGGCTGATCTGTTAAATGATAATGATTAGGATTTAATAGGCTGCAATGCTTCGCGTGTCTACCAGATGGCATAAATTCATGAATTGTAATGCAGTATATATATATATACTGTGCAGTATTGCAGCCAGCGGGAATAAAATGCTTCAATCCCTGCTTGGAAAATAACTCAATGTACTCGGGCAGAAAACAGTCACAAACCTCAATACACCCGGGTATACCCGAATTCGTGGGACTAGCCAAGCTCGAATAAAGTGTGTCGCCAGTGTATATTCTGTATATCGCACAGTTCTAACGGTGCTGTATATATTCTGTATATCGCGCAGTGCTAACGGTCCTGTATATATTCTGTATATCGCACAGTTCTAACGGTGCTGTTTATATTCTGTATATCGCGCAGTTCTAACGGTCCTGTATATATTCTGTATATCGCACAGTTCTAACGGTGCTGTATATGTTCTGTATATCGCGTAGTGCTAACGGTCCTGTATATATTCTGTATATCGCGCAGTGCTAACGGTGCTGTATATATTCTGTATATCGCGCAGTGCTGACGGTGCTGTATATATTCTATATATCGCCCAGTGCTAACGGTACTGTATATATTCTGTGTATCACGCAGTGCTGACGGTGCTGTATATATTCTGTATATTGCGCAGTGCTAACGGTACTGTATATATTCTGTGTATCACGCAGTGCTGACGGTGCTGTATATATTCTGTATATTGCGCAGTGCTAACGGTACTGTATATATTCTGTGTATCGCGCAGTGCTGACGGTACTGTATATATTCTGTGTATCACGCAGTGCTGGTCCTGTACATATGCTGTATATCACACAGTGCTGGTCCTGTATATATATATATATATATATATATATATATATATATATGCTGTATATCACGCAGTGATGGTCCTGTATATATTCTGTATATTACGCAGTGCTGACGGTGCTGTATATATTCTGCATAGCACGTAGTGCTGGTCCTGTATATATTCTGTATATCAGGCAGTGCTGGCCCTGTATATATTCTGTATATCACGCAGTGCTGGTCCTGTATATATTCTGTATATCAGGCAGTGCTGGTCCTGTATATATTCTGTATATCACGCAGTGCTGACGGTCCTGTATATATTCTGTATATCGCGCAGTTCTAACGGTGCTGTATATATTCTGTATATCGCGCAGTGCTAACGGTCCTGTATATATTCTGTATATCGCGCAGTTCTAACGGTGCTGTATATATTCTGTATATCGCGCAGTGCTAACGGTACTGTATATATTCTGTATATCGCGCAGTGCTAACGGTCCTGTATATATTCTGTATATCGCGCAGTTCTAATGGTCCTGTATATATTCTGTATATCGCGCAGTTCTAACGGTCCTGTATATATTCTGTATATCGCGCAGTGCTGACGGTCATGTATATATTCTGTATATCGCGCAGTGCTGACGGTCCTGTATATATTCTGTATATCGCGCAGTGCTGACGGTCCTGTATATATTCTGTATATCGCGCAGTGCTGACGGTCCTGTATATATTCTGTATATCGCGCAGTTCTAACGGTCCTGTATATATTCTGTATATCGCGCAGTGCTAACGGTACTGTATATATTCTGTATATCGCGCAGTGCTAACGGTACTGTATATATTCTGTATATCGCGCAGTTCTAACGGTCCTGTATATATTCTGTATATCGCGCAGTGCTAATGGTCCTGTATATATTCTGTATATCGCGCAGTTCTAACGGTCCTGTATATATTCTGTATATCGCGCAGTGCTAACGGTGCTGTATATATTCTGTATATCGCGCAGTGCTAACGGTCCTGTATATATTCTGTATATCGCGCAGTGCTAACGGTCCTGTATATATTCTGTATATCGCGCAGTGCTGACGGTCATGTATATATTCTGTATATCGCGCAGTGCTAACGGTCCTGTATATATTCTGTATATCGCGCAGTTCTAACGGTCCTGTATATATTCTTTATATCGCGCAGTTCTAACGGTCCTGTATATATTCTGTATATCGCGCAGTTCTAACGGTCCTGTATATATTCTGTATATCGCGCAGTGCTGACGGTCATGTATATATTCTGTATATCGCGCAGTGCTGACGGTCCTGTATATATTCTGTATATCGCGCAGTGCTAACGGTGCTGTATATATTCTGTATATCGCGCAGTGCTAACGGTCCTGTATATATTCTGTATATCGCGCAGTGCTAACGGTCCTGTATATATTCTGTATATCACGCAGTGCTGTCCTGTATATATTCGGTACTGTATATCACGCAGTGCTGGTCCTGTATATATTCTGTACTGTATATCACGCAGTGCTGTCCTTTATATATTCTGTACTGTATATCACGCAGTGCTGGTCCTGTAAATATTCTGTACTGTATATCATGCAGTGCTGGTCCTGTATATATTCTGTACTGTATATCACGCAATGCTGTCCTGTATATATATTCTGTATATCACTCAGTACTGGTCCTGTATATATTCTGTATATCACGCAGTGCCGGTCCTGTATATATTCTGTATAGCACGCAGTGCTGGTCCTGTAAATATTCTGTACTGTATATCATGCAGTGCTGGTCCTGTATATATTCTGTACTGTATATCACGCAGTGCTGGTCCTGTATATATTCTGTACTGTATATCACGCAGTACTGGTCCTGTATATATTCTGTACTGTATATCACGCAGTGCTGTCCTGTATATATTCTGTACTGTATATCACGCAGTGCTGGTCCTGTATATATTCTGTACTGTATATCACGCAGTGCTGGTCCTGTATATATTCTGTACTGTATATCACGCAGTGCTGTCCTGTATATATTCTGTATATCACGCAGTGCTGGTCCTGTATATATTCTGTACTGTATATCACGCAGTGCTGTCCTGTGTTTATTCTGTATATCACGCAGTGCTTTCCTGTATATATTCTGTATATCACGCAGTGCTGGTCCTGTATATATTCTGTACTGTATATCACGCAGTGCTGTCCTGTATATATTCTTTACTGTATATCACGCAGTGCTGGTCCTGTATATATTCTGTACTGTATATCACGCAGTGCTGTCCTGTATATATTCTGTACTGTATATCACGCAGTGCTGGTCCTGTATATATTCTGTACTGTATATCACGCAGTGCTGGTCCTGTATATATTCTGTACTGTATATCACTCAGTGCTGGTCCTGTATATATTCTGTATATCACGCAGTGCTGGTCCTGTATATATTCTGTATATCACGCAGTGCTGTCCTGTATATATTCTGTATATCACGCAGTGCTGTCCTGTATATATTCTGTATATCACGCAGTGCTGGTCCTGTATATTTTCTGTACTGTATATCACGCAGTGCTGTCCTGTATATATTCTGTACTGTATATCACGCAGTGCTGGTCCTGTATATATTCTGTACTGTATATCACGCAGTGCGGACGGTCCTGTATATATTCTGTATATCACGCAGTGCTGTCCTGTATATATTCTGTATATCACGCAGTGCTGGTCCTGTATATATTCTGTACTGTATATCACGCAGTGCTGTCCTGTATATATTCTGTACTGTATATCACGCAGTGCTGGTCCTGTATATATTCTGTATATCACGCAGTGCTGGTCCTGTATATATTCTGTATATCACGCAGTGCTGGTCCTGTATATATTCTGTATATCACGCAGTGCTGGTCCTGTATATATTCTGTATAGCACGCAGTGCTGGTCCTGTATATATTCTGTATATCACTCAGTGCTGACGGTGCTGTATATATTCTGTATATCACGCAGTGCTGTCCTGTATATATTCTGTATATCACGCAGTGCTGGTCCTGTATATATTCTGTATAGCACGCAGTGCTGGTCCTGTATATATTCTGTATATCACGCAGTGCTGGTCCTGTATATATTCTGTATAGCACGCAGTGCTGGTCCTGTATATATTCTGTACTTATATCACGCAGTGCTGGTCCTGTATATATTCTGTACTGTATATCACGCAGTGCTGGTCCTGTATATATTCTGTATATCACGCAGTGCTGGTCCTGTATATATTCTGTATATCACGCAGTGCTGGTCCTGTATATATTCTGTACTGTATATCACGCAGTGCTGACGGTGCTGTATATATTCTGTATATCACGCAGTGCTGGTCCTGTATATATTCTGTACTGTATATCACGCAGTGCTGGTCCTGTATATATTCTGTACTGTATATCACGCAGTGCTGGTCCTGTATATATTCTGTATATCACGCAGTGCTGTCCTGTATATATTCTGTATATCACGCAGTGCTGGTCCTGTATATATTCTGTACTGTATATCACGCAGTGCTGACGGTGCTGTATATATTCTGTATATCACGCAGTGCTGGTCCTGTATATATTCTGTACTGTATATCACGCAGTGCTGGTCCTGTATATATTCTGTACTGTATATCACGCAGTGCTGGTCCTGTATATATTCTGTATATCACGCAGTGCTGTCCTGTATATATTCTGTATATCACGCAGTGCTGTCCTGTATATATTCTGTATATCGCGCAGTTCTAACGGTCCTGTATATATTCTGTATATCGCGCAGTGCTAACGGTGCTGTATATATTCTGTATATCGCGCAGTGCTAACGGTCCTGTATATATTCTGTATATCGCACAGTTCTAACGGTGCTGTATATATTCTGTATATCGCGCAGTTCTAACGGTCCTGTATATATTCTGTATATCGCACAGTTCTAACGGTGCTGTATATATTCTGTATATCGCGCAGTGCTGACGGTCCTGTATACTGCACCGACACACTTTATTCGAGCAAATACCCGGTATGTACCTGGCAGATACCTGGAATGCGCCGCTCCTAACCTCTGACAAGCCCCGTTGCATTTGCCTTCCCAGCCTGGGTTCATGCCTGGCTGACGGGCGGCTGATCTGTTAAATGATAATGATTAGGATTTAATAGGCTGCAATGCTTCGCGTGTCTACCAGATGGCATAAATTCATGAATTGTAATGCAGTATATATATATATACTGTGCAGTATTGCAGCCAGCGGGAATAAAATGCTTCAATCCCTGCTTGGAAAATAACTCAATGTACTCGGGCAGAAAACAGTCACAAACCTCAATACACCCGGGTATACCCGAATTCGTGGGACTAGCCAAGCTCGAATAAAGTGTGTCGCCAGTGTATATTCTGTATATCGCACAGTTCTAACGGTGCTGTATATATTCTGTATATCGCGCAGTGCTAACGGTCCTGTATATATTCTGTATATCGCACAGTTCTAACGGTGCTGTTTATATTCTGTATATCGCGCAGTTCTAACGGTCCTGTATATATTCTGTATATCGCACAGTTCTAACGGTGCTGTATATGTTCTGTATATCGCGTAGTGCTAACGGTCCTGTATATATTCTGTATATCGCGCAGTGCTAACGGTGCTGTATATATTCTGTATATCGCGCAGTGCTGACGGTGCTGTATATATTCTATATATCGCCCAGTGCTAACGGTACTGTATATATTCTGTGTATCACGCAGTGCTGACGGTGCTGTATATATTCTGTATATTGCGCAGTGCTAACGGTACTGTATATATTCTGTGTATCACGCAGTGCTGACGGTGCTGTATATATTCTGTATATTGCGCAGTGCTAACGGTACTGTATATATTCTGTGTATCGCGCAGTGCTGACGGTACTGTATATATTCTGTGTATCACGCAGTGCTGGTCCTGTACATATGCTGTATATCACACAGTGCTGGTCCTGTATATATATATATATATATATATATATATATATATATGCTGTATATCACGCAGTGATGGTCCTGTATATATTCTGTATATTACGCAGTGCTGACGGTGCTGTATATATTCTGCATAGCACGTAGTGCTGGTCCTGTATATATTCTGTATATCAGGCAGTGCTGGCCCTGTATATATTCTGTATATCACGCAGTGCTGGTCCTGTATATATTCTGTATATCAGGCAGTGCTGGTCCTGTATATATTCTGTATATCACGCAGTGCTGACGGTCCTGTATATATTCTGTATATCGCGCAGTTCTAACGGTGCTGTATATATTCTGTATATCGCGCAGTGCTAACGGTCCTGTATATATTCTGTATATCGCGCAGTTCTAACGGTGCTGTATATATTCTGTATATCGCGCAGTGCTAACGGTACTGTATATATTCTGTATATCGCGCAGTGCTAACGGTCCTGTATATATTCTGTATATCGCGCAGTTCTAATGGTCCTGTATATATTCTGTATATCGCGCAGTTCTAACGGTCCTGTATATATTCTGTATATCGCGCAGTGCTGACGGTCATGTATATATTCTGTATATCGCGCAGTGCTGACGGTCCTGTATATATTCTGTATATCGCGCAGTGCTGACGGTCCTGTATATATTCTGTATATCGCGCAGTGCTGACGGTCCTGTATATATTCTGTATATCGCGCAGTTCTAACGGTCCTGTATATATTCTGTATATCGCGCAGTGCTAACGGTACTGTATATATTCTGTATATCGCGCAGTGCTAACGGTACTGTATATATTCTGTATATCGCGCAGTTCTAACGGTCCTGTATATATTCTGTATATCGCGCAGTGCTAATGGTCCTGTATATATTCTGTATATCGCGCAGTTCTAACGGTCCTGTATATATTCTGTATATCGCGCAGTGCTAACGGTGCTGTATATATTCTGTATATCGCGCAGTGCTAACGGTCCTGTATATATTCTGTATATCGCGCAGTGCTAACGGTCCTGTATATATTCTGTATATCGCGCAGTGCTGACGGTCATGTATATATTCTGTATATCGCGCAGTGCTAACGGTCCTGTATATATTCTGTATATCGCGCAGTTCTAACGGTCCTGTATATATTCTTTATATCGCGCAGTTCTAACGGTCCTGTATATATTCTGTATATCGCGCAGTTCTAACGGTCCTGTATATATTCTGTATATCGCGCAGTGCTGACGGTCATGTATATATTCTGTATATCGCGCAGTGCTGACGGTCCTGTATATATTCTGTATATCGCGCAGTGCTAACGGTGCTGTATATATTCTGTATATCGCGCAGTGCTAACGGTCCTGTATATATTCTGTATATCGCGCAGTGCTAACGGTCCTGTATATATTCTGTATATCGCGCAGTGCTAACGGTCCTGTATATATTCTGTATATCGCGCAGTGCTAACGGTCCTGTATATATTCTGTATATCGCGCAGTGCTAACGGTCCTGTATATATTCTGTATATCGCGCAGTGCTAACGGTCCTGTATATATTCTGTATATCGCGCAGTTCTAACGGTCCTGTATATATTCTGTATATCGCGCAGTGCTAACGGTCCTGTATATATTCTGTATATCGCGCAGTGCTAACGGTCCTGTATATATTCTGTATATCGCGCAGTGCTAACGGTGCTGTATATATTCTGTATATCGCGCAGTGCTGACGGTCCTGTGTATATTCTGTATATCGCGCAGTTCTAACGGTGCTGTATATATTCTGTATATCGCGCAGTGCTAACGGTCCTGTATATATTCTGTATATCGCGCAGTTCTTACGGTCCTGTATATATTCTGTATATCGCGCAGTTCTAACGGTCCTGTATATATTCTGTATATCGCGCAGTTCTAACGGTCCTGTATATATTCTGTGTATCGCGCAGTGCTGACGGTCATGTATATATTCTGTATATCGCGCAGTGCTGACGGTCCTGTATATATTCTGTATATCGCGCAGTGCTGACGGTCCTGTATATATTCTGTATATCGCGCAGTGCTGACGGTCCTGTATATATTCTGTATATCGCGCAGTGCTAACGGTCCTGTATATATTCTGTATAGCGCGCAGTGCTGACGGTCATGTATATATTATGTATATCACGCAGTGCTGACGGTGCTGTATATATTCTGTATATCACGCAGTGCGGGTCCTGTATATATTCTGTATAGCACGCAGTGCTGACGGTGCTGTATATATTCTGTATATAACGCAGTGCTGGCCATGTATATATCCTGTATATCACGCAGTTCTGACGGTGCTGTATATATTCTGTATATCACGCAGTGCTGGTCCTGTATATATTCTGTATATCATGCAGTGCTGGTCCTGTATATATTCTGTACTGTATATCACGCAGTGCTGGTCCTGTATATATTCTGTATATCACGCAGTGCTGACGGTGCTGTATATATTCTGTACTGTATATCACGAGTGCGGGTCCTGTATATATTCTGTATATCACGCAGTGCTGACGGTGCTGTATATATTCTGTACTGTATATCACGCAGTGCTGGTCCTGTATATATTCTGTACTGTATATCACACAGTGCTGGTCCTGTATATATTCTGTATATCACGCAGTGCTGGTCCTGTATATATTCTGTATATCACGCAGTGCTGTCCTGTATATATTCTGTATATCACGCAGTGCTGGTCCTGTATATATTCTGTATATCACGCAGTGCTGGTCCTGTATATATTCTGTATATCACGCAGTGCTGTCCTGTATATATTCTGTATATCACGCAGTGCTGTCCTGTATATATTCTGTATATCACGCAGTGCTGTCCTGTATATATTCTGTATATCACGCAGTGCTGAGGGTGTTGTATATTTTCTGTACTGTATCACGCAGTGCTGGTCCTATATATATCCTGTATATATCCTGTATATCACTCAGTGCTGACGGTGCTGTATATATTCTGTATATCACGCAGTGCTGGTCCTGTATATATTCTGTACTGTATATCACGCAGTGCTGGTCCCGTATATATTCTGTACTGTATATCACGCAGTGCTGGTCCTGTATATATTCTGTACTGTATATCACGCAGTGCTGGTCCTGTATATATTCTGTATATCACGCAGTGCTGGTCCTGTATATATTCTGTACTGTATATCACGCAGTGCTGGTCCTGTATATATTCTGTATAGCACGCAGTTCTGGTCCTGTATATATTCTGTATAGCACGCAGTGCTGGTCCTGTATATATTCTGTATATTACGCAGTGCTGACGGTGCTGTATATATTCTGTACTGTATATCACGCAGTGCGGGTCCTGTATATATTCTGTATATCACGCAGTGTTGGTCCTGTATATATTCTGTATATCATGCAGTGCTGGTCCTGTATATATTCTGTATATGACGCAGTGCTGACGGTCCTGTATATATTCTGTATATCACGCAGTGCTGGTCCTGTATATATTCTGTGCTGTATATCACGCAGTGCTGGTCCTGTATATATTCTGTATATCACGCAGTGCTGGTCCTGTATATATTCTGTACTGTATATCACGCAGTGCTGGTCCTGTATATATTCTGTATATCACGCAGTGCTGACGGTGCTGTATATAATCTGTACTGTATATCACGCAGTGCGGGTCCTGTATATATTCTGTATATCACGCAGTGCTGATGGTGCTGTATATATTCTGTACTGTATATCACGCAGTGCTGGTCTTGTATATATTCTGTACTGTATATCACGCAGTGCTGGTCCTGTATATATTCTGTACTGTATATCACGCAGTGCTGTGCTGTATATAATCTGTACTGTATATCACGCAGTGCTGGTCCTGTATATATTCTGTATATCACGCAGTGCTGTCCTGTATATATTCTGTACTGTATATCACGCAGTGCTGGTCCTGTATATATTCTGTACTGTATATCACGCAGTGCTGTCCTTTATATATTCTGTACTGTATATCACGCAGTGCTGTCCTGTATATATTCTGTACTGTATATCACGCAGTGCTGTGCTGTATATATTCTGTACTGTATATCACGCAGTGCTGTCCTGTATATATTCTGTATATCACTCAGTACTGGTCCTGTATATATTCTGTATATCACTCAGTACTGGTCCTGTATATATTCTGTATATCACGCAGTGCTGTCCTGTATATATTCTGTATATCACTCAGTACTGGTCCTGTATATATTCTGTATATCACGCAGTGCTGGTCCTGTATATATTCTGTACTGTATATCACGCAATGCTGTCCTGTATATATATTCTGTATATCACTCAGTACTGGTCCTGTATATATTCTGTATATCACGCAGTGCTGGTCCTGTATATATTCTGTATAGCACGCAGTGCTGGTCCTGTATATATTCTGTACTGTATATCACGCAGTGCTGGTCCTGTATATATTCTGTACTGTATATCACGCAGTGCTGGTCCTGTATATATTCTGTACTGTATATCACGCAGTACTGGTCCTGTATATATTCTGTACTGTATATCACGCAGTGCTGTCCTGTATATATTCTGTACTGTATATCACGCAGTGCTGGTCCTGTATATATTCTGTATATCACGCAGTGCTGGTCCTGTATATATTCTGTATATCAGGCAGTGCTGGTCCTGTATATATTCTGTATATCACGCAGTGCTGGTCCTGTATATATTCTGTATATCAGGCAGTGCTGGTAATGTATATATTCTGTATATCACGCAGTGCTGACGGTGCTGTATATATTCTGTACTGTATATCACGCAGTGCTGGTCCTGTATATATCCTGTATATCGCGCAGTGCTAACGGTCCTGTATATATTCTTTATATCGTGCAGTGCTAACGGTCCTGTATATATTCTGTATATCGCGCAGTTCTAACGATCCTGTATATATTCTGTATATCACGCAGTGCTAACGGTCCTGTATATATTCTTTATATCGCGCAGTGCTAACGGTCCTGTATATATTCTTTATATCGCGCAGTGCTAACGGTCCTGTATATATTCTGTATATCGCGCAGTGCTAACGGTCCTGTATATATTCTGTATATCGCGCAGTGCTGACGGTCCTGTATATATTCTGTATATCGCGCAGTTCTAACGGTGCTGTATATATTCTGTATATCGCGCAGTGCTAACGGTCCTGTATATATTCTGTATATCGCGCAGTTCTAACGGTCCTGTATATATTCTGTATATCGCGCAGTGCTAATGGTCCTGTATATATTCTGTATATCGCGCAGTTCTAACGGTCCTGTATATATTCTGTATATCGCGCAGTGCTGACGGTCATGTATATATTCTGTATATCGCGCAGTGCTGACGGTCCTGTATATATTCTGTATATCGCGCAGTGCTGACGGTCCTGTATATATTCTGTATATCGCGCAGTGCTGACGGTCCTGTATATATTCGGTATATCGCACAGTTCTAACGGTCCTGTATATATTCTGTATATCGCGCAGTGCTAACGGTACTGTATATATTCTGTATATCGCGCAGTGCTAACGGTACTGTATATATTCTGTATCGCGCAGTTCTAACGGTCCTGTATATATTCTGTATATCGCGCAGTGCTAATGGTCCTGTATATATTCTGTATAGCACGCAGTGCTGGTCCTGTATATCACGCAGTGCTGGTCCTGTATATATTCTGTATAGCACGCAGTGCTGTCCTGTATATATTCTGTATAGCACGCAGTGCTGGTCCTGTATATATTCTGTATATCACGCAGTGCTGGTCCTGTATATATTCTGTATAGCACGCAGTGCTGGTCCTGTATATATTCTGTATAGCACGCAGTGCTGGTCCTGTATATATTCTGTATATCACGCAGTGCTGGTCCTGTATATATTCTGTATAGCACGCAGTGCTGGTCCTGTATATATTCTGTATAGCACACAGTGCTGGTCCTGTATATATTCTGTATATCACGCAGTGCTGGTCCTGTATATATTCTGTCTAGCACGCAGTGCTGGTCCTGTATATATTCTGTATATCACGCAGTGCTGGTCCTGTATATATTCTGTATAGCATGCAGTGCTGGTCCTGTATATATTCTGTATATCACGCAGTGCTGGTCCTGTATATATTCTGTATATCACGCAGTGCTGGTCCTGTATATATTCTGTATAGCACGCAGTGCTGACGGTCCTGTATATATTCTGTATAGCACGCAGTGCTGGTCCTGTATATATTCTGTATAGCACGCAGTGCTGGTCCTGTATATATTCTGTATATCACGCAGTGCTGGTCCTGTATATATTCTGTATAGCACGCAGTGCTGGTCCTGTATATATTCTGTATAGCACGCAGTGCTGACGGTCCTGTATATATTCTGTATAGCACGCAGTGCTGGTCCTGTATATATTCTGTATAGCACGCAGTGCTGGTCCTGTATATATTCTGTATAGCACGCAGTACTGGTCCTGTATATATTCTGTATAGCACGCAGTGCTGGTCCTGTAAATATTCTCTATAGCACGCAGTGCTGGTCCTGTATATATTCTGTATAGCACGCTGTGCTGGTCCTGTATATATTCTGTATATCACGCAGTGCTGGTCCTGTATATATTCTGTATATCACGCAGTGCTGGTCCTGTATATATTCTGTATAGCACGCAGTGCTGGTCCTGTATATATTCTGTATATCACGCAGTGCTGGTCCTGTATATATTCTGTATAGCACGCAGTGCTGGTCCTGTATATATTCTGTATAGCACGCTGTGCTGGTCCTGTATATATTCTGTATATCACGCAGTGTTGGTCCTGTATATATTCTGTATATCACGCAGTGCTGGTCCTGTATATATTCTGTATAGCACGCAGTGCTGGTCCTGTATATATTCTGTATAGCACGCAGTGCTGGTCCTGTATATATTCTGTACTGTATATCACGCAGTGCTGGTCCTGTATATATTCTGTATAGCACGCAGTGCTGGTCCTGTATATATTCTGTATATCACGCAGTGCTGGTCCTGTATATATTCTGTATAGCACGCAGTGCTGGTCCTGTATATATTCTGTATATCACGCAGTGCTGGTCCTGTATATATTCTGTATATCACGCAGTGCTGGTCCTGTATATATTCTGTATAGCACGCAGTGCTGTCCTGTATATATTCTGTATATCACGCAGTGCTGGTCCTGTATATATTCTGTATATCACGCAGTGCTGGTCCTGTATATATTCTGTATCGCACGCAGTGCTGGTCCTGTATATATTCTGTATAGCACGCAGTGCTGGTCCTGTATATATTCTGTATAGCACGCAGTGCTGGTCCTGTATATATTCTGTATATCACGCAGTGCTGGTCCTGTATATATTCTGTATATCACGCAGTGCTGGTCCTGTATATATTCTGTATATCACGCAGTGCTGGTCCTGTATATATTCTGTATATCACGCATTGCTGGTCCTGTATATATTCTGTATAGCACGCAGTGCTGGTCCTGTATATATTCTGTATAGCACGCAGTGCTGACGGTCCTGTATATATTCTGTATAGCACGCAGTGCTGGTCCTGTATATATTCTGTATATCACGCAGTGCTGGTCCTGTATATATTCTGTATATCACGCAGTGCTGGTCCTGTATATATTCTGTATAGCACGCAGTACTGGTCCTGTATATATTCTGTATAGCACGCAGTACTGGTCCTGTATATATTCTGTATAGCACGCAGTACTGGTCCTGTATATATTCTGTATAGCACGCAGTGCTGGTCCTGTATATATTCTGTATAGCACGCAGTGCTGGTCCTGTATATATTCTGTATAGCACGCAGTGCTGGTCCTGTATATATTCTGTATAGCACGCAGTGCTGGTCCTGTATATATTCTGTATAGCACGCAGTGCTGGTCCTGTATATATTCTGTATAGCACGCTGTGCTGGTCCTGTATATATTCTGTATATCACGCAGTGCTGGGCCTGTATATATTCTGTATATCACGCAGTGCTGGTCCTGTATATATTCTGTATAGCACGCAGTGCTGGTCCTGTATATATTCTGTATATCACGCAGTGCTGGTCCTGTATATATTCTGTATAGCACGCAGTGCTGACGGTCCTGTATATATTCTGTATAGCACGCAGTGCTGACGGTCCTGTATATATTCTGTATAGCACGCAGTGCTGGTCCTGTATATATTCTGTATATCACGCAGTGCTGGTCCTGTATATATTCTGTATAGCACGCAGTGCTGGTCCTGTATATATTCTGTATAGCACGCAGTGCTGACGGTCCTGTATATATTCTGTATAGCACGCAGTGCTGACGGTCCTGTATATATTCTGTATAGCACGCAGTGCTGGTCCTGTATATATTCTGTATAGCACGCAGTACTGGTCCTGTATATATTCTGTATAGCACGCAGTGCTGGTCCTGTATATATTCTGTATAGCACGCAGTGCTGGTCCTGTATATATTCTGTATATCACGCAGTGCTGGTCCTGTATATATTCTGTATATCACGCAGTGCTGGTCCTGTATATATTCTGTATAGCACGCTGTGCTGGTCCTGTATATATTCTGTATATCACGCAGTGCTGGTCCTGTATATATTCTGTATAGCACGCAGTGCTGGTCCTGTATATATTCTGTATAGCACGCAGTGCTGGTCCTGTATATATTCTGTATAGCACGCAGTGCTGGTCCTGTATATATTCTGTACTGTATAGCACGCAGTGCTGGTCCTGTATATATTCTGTATAGCACGCAGTGCTGGTCCTGTATATATTCTGTATAGCACGCAGTGCTGGTCCTGTATATATTCTGTATATCACGCAGTGCTGGTCCTGTATATATTCTGTATATCACGCAGTGCTGACGGTCCTGTATATATTCTGTATAGCACGCAGTGCTGGTCCTGTATATATTCTGTATAGCACGCAGTGCTGACGGTCCTGTATATATTCTGTATAGCACGCAGTGCTGGTCCTGTATATATTCTGTATAGCACGCAGTGCTGGTCCTGTATATATTCTGTATAGCACGCTGTGCTGGTCCTGTATATATTCTGTATATCACGCAGTGCTGGGCCTGTATATATTCTGTATATCACGCAGTGCTGGTCCTGTATATATTCTGTATAGCACGCAGTGCTGGTCCTGTATATATTCTGTATAGCATGCAGTGCTGGTCCTGTATATATTCTGTACTGTATAGCACGCAGTGCTGGTCCTGTATATATTCTGTATAGCACGCAGTGCTGGTCCTGTATATATTCTGTATATCACGCAGTGCTGGTCCTGTATATATTCTGTATATCACGCAGTGCTGGTCCTGTATATATTCTGTATATCACGCAGTGCTGACGGTCCTGTATATATTCTGTATAGCACGCAGTGCTGGTCCTGTATATATTCTGTATAGCACGCAGTGCTGGTCCTGTATATATTCTGTATAGCACACAGTGCTGGTCCTGTATATATTCTGTATATCACGCAGTGCTGGTCCTGTATATATTCTGTATAGCACGCAGTGCTGGTCCTGTATATATTCTGTATAGCACGCTGTGCTGGTCCTGTATATATTCTGTATAGCACGCTGTGCTGGTCCTGTATATATTCTGTATATCACGCAGTGCTGGTCCTGTATATATTCTGTATAGCACGCAGTGCTGGTCCTGTATATATTCTGTATATCACGCAGTGCTGGTCCTGTATATATTCTGTATAGCACGCAGTGCTGGTCCTGTATATATTCTGTATAGCACACAGTGCTGGTCCTGTATATATTCTGTATAGCACGCAGTGCTGGTCCTGTATATATTCTGTATATCACGCAGTGCTGGTCCTGTATATATTCTGTATATCACGCAGTGCTGGTCCTGTATATATTCTGTATATCACGCAGTGCTGGTCCTGTATATATTCTGTATAGCACGCAGTGCTGACGGTCCTGTATATATTCTGTATAGCACGCAGTGCTGGTCCTGTATATATTCTGTATAGCACGCAGTACTGGTCCTGTATATATTCTGTATAGCACGCAGTACTGGTCCTGTATATATTCTGTATAGCACGCAGTGCTGGTCCTGTATATATTCTGTATAGCACGCAGTGCTGGTCCTGTATATATTCTGTATAGCACGCAGTGCTGGTCCTGTATATATTCTGTATAGCACGCAGTGCTGGTCCTGTATATATTCTGTATATCACGCAGTGCTGGTCCTGTATATATTCTGTATATCACGCAGTGCTGACGGTCCTGTATATATTCTGTATAGCACGCAGTGCTGGTCCTGTATATATTCTGTATAGCACGCAGTGCTGACGGTCCTGTATATATTCTGTATAGCACGCAGTGCTGGTCCTGTATATATTCTGTATAGCACGCTGTGCTGGTCCTGTATATATTCTGTATATCACGCAGTGCTGGGCCTGTATATATTCTGTATATCACGCAGTGCTGGTCCTGTATATATTCTGTATAGCACGCAGTGCTGGTCCTGTATATATTCTGTATAGCATGCAGTGCTGGTCCTGTATATATTCTGTACTGTATAGCACGCAGTGCTGGTCCTGTATATATTCTGTATAGCACGCAGTGCTGGTCCTGTATATATTCTGTATATCACGCAGTGCTGGTCCTGTATATATTCTGTATATCACGCAGTGCTGGTCCTGTATATATTCTGTATATCACGCAGTGCTGGTCCTGTATATATTCTGTATATCACGCAGTGCTGACGGTCCTGTATATATTCTGTATAGCACGCAGTGCTGGTCCTGTATATATTCTGTATAGCACGCAGTGCTGGTCCTGTATATATTCTGTATAGCACACAGTGCTGGTCCTGTATATATTCTGTATATCACGCAGTGCTGGTCCTGTATATATTCTGTATAGCACGCAGTGCTGGTCCTGTATATATTCTGTATAGCACGCTGTGCTGGTCCTGTATATATTCTGTATAGCACGCTGTGCTGGTCCTGTATATATTCTGTATATCACGCAGTGCTGGTCCTGTATATATTCTGTATAGCACGCAGTGCTGGTCCTGTATATATTCTGTATATCACGCAGTGCTGGTCCTGTATATATTCTGTATAGCACGCAGTGCTGGTCCTGTATATATTCTGTATAGCACGCAGTGCTGGTCCTGTATATATTCTGTATAGCACGCAGTGCTGGTCCTGTATATATTCTGTATATCACGCAGTGCTGGTCCTGTATATATTCTGTATATCACGCAGTGCTGGTCCTGTATATATTCTGTATATCACGCAGTGCTGGTCCTGTATATATTCTGTATAGCACGCAGTGCTGACGGTCCTGTATATATTCTGTATAGCACGCAGTGCTGGTCCTGTATATATTCTGTATAGCACGCAGTACTGGTCCTGTATATATTCTGTATAGCACGCAGTACTGGTCCTGTATATATTCTGTATAGCACGCAGTGCTGGTCCTGTATATATTCTGTATAGCACGCAGTGCTGGTCCTGTATATATTCTGTATAGCACACAGTGCTGGTCCTGTATATATTCTGTATAGCACGCAGTGCTGACGGTCCTGTATATATTCTGTATAGCACGCAGTGCTGGTCCTGTATATATTCTGTATATCACGCAGTGCTGGTCCTGTATATATTCTGTATAGCACGCAGTGCTGGTCCTGTATATATTCTGTATAGCACGCAGTGCTGGTCCTGTATATATTCTGTATAGCACGCAGTGCTGGTCCTGTATATATTCTGTACTGTATAGCACGCAGTGCTGGTCCTGTATATATTCTGTATAGCACGCAGTGCTGGTCCTGTATATATTCTGTATAGCACGCAGTGCTGGTCCTGTATATATTCTGTATATCACGCAGTGCTGGTCCTGTATATATTCTGTATATCACGCAGTGCTGACGGTCCTGTATATATTCTGTATAGCACGCAGTGCTGGTCCTGTATATATTCTGTATAGCACGCAGTGCTGACGGTCCTGTATATATTCTGTATAGCACGCAGTGCTGGTCCTGTATATATTCTGTATAGCACGCAGTGCTGGTCCTGTATATATTCTGTATAGCACGCTGTGCTGGTCCTGTATATATTCTGTATATCACGCAGTGCTGGGCCTGTATATATTCTGTATATCACGCAGTGCTGGTCCTGTATATATTCTGTATAGCACGCAGTGCTGGTCCTGTATATATTCTGTATAGCATGCAGTGCTGGTCCTGTATATATTCTGTACTGTATAGCACGCAGTGCTGGTCCTGTATATATTCTGTATAGCACGCAGTGCTGGTCCTGTATATATTCTGTATATCACGCAGTGCTGGTCCTGTATATATTCTGTATATCACGCAGTGCTGGTCCTGTATATATTCTGTATATCACGCAGTGCTGACGGTCCTGTATATATTCTGTATAGCACGCAGTGCTGGTCCTGTATATATTCTGTATAGCACGCAGTGCTGGTCCTGTATATATTCTGTATAGCACACAGTGCTGGTCCTGTATATATTCTGTATATCACGCAGTGCTGGTCCTGTATATATTCTGTATAGCACGCAGTGCTGGTCCTGTATATATTCTGTATAGCACGCTGTGCTGGTCCTGTATATATTCTGTATAGCACGCTGTGCTGGTCCTGTATATATTCTGTATATCACGCAGTGCTGGTCCTGTATATATTCTGTATAGCACGCAGTGCTGGTCCTGTATATATTCTGTATATCACGCAGTGCTGGTCCTGTATATATTCTGTATAGCACGCAGTGCTGGTCCTGTATATATTCTGTATAGCACACAGTGCTGGTCCTGTATATATTCTGTATAGCACGCAGTGCTGGTCCTGTATATATTCTGTATATCACGCAGTGCTGGTCCTGTATATATTCTGTATATCACGCAGTGCTGGTCCTGTATATATTCTGTATATCACGCAGTGCTGGTCCTGTATATATTCTGTATAGCACGCAGTGCTGACGGTCCTGTATATATTCTGTATAGCACGCAGTGCTGGTCCTGTATATATTCTGTATAGCACGCAGTACTGGTCCTGTATATATTCTGTATAGCACGCAGTACTGGTCCTGTATATATTCTGTATAGCACGCAGTGCTGGTCCTGTATATATTCTGTATAGCACGCAGTGCTGGTCCTGTATATATTCTGTATAGCACGCAGTGCTGGTCCTGTATATATTCTGTATAGCACGCAGTGCTGGTCCTGTATATATTCTGTATATCACGCAGTGCTGGTCCTGTATATATTCTGTATATCACGCAGTGCTGACGGTCCTGTATATATTCTGTATAGCACGCAGTGCTGGTCCTGTATATATTCTGTATAGCACGCAGTGCTGACGGTCCTGTATATATTCTGTATAGCACGCAGTGCTGGTCCTGTATATATTCTGTATAGCACGCTGTGCTGGTCCTGTATATATTCTGTATATCACGCAGTGCTGGGCCTGTATATATTCTGTATATCACGCAGTGCTGGTCCTGTATATATTCTGTATAGCACGCAGTGCTGGTCCTGTATATATTCTGTATAGCATGCAGTGCTGGTCCTGTATATATTCTGTACTGTATAGCACGCAGTGCTGGTCCTGTATATATTCTGTATAGCACGCAGTGCTGGTCCTGTATATATTCTGTATATCACGCAGTGCTGGTCCTGTATATATTCTGTATATCACGCAGTGCTGGTCCTGTATATATTCTGTATATCACGCAGTGCTGGTCCTGTATATATTCTGTATATCACGCAGTGCTGACGGTCCTGTATATATTCTGTATAGCACGCAGTGCTGGTCCTGTATATATTCTGTATAGCACGCAGTGCTGGTCCTGTATATATTCTGTATAGCACACAGTGCTGGTCCTGTATATATTCTGTATATCACGCAGTGCTGGTCCTGTATATATTCTGTATAGCACGCAGTGCTGGTCCTGTATATATTCTGTATAGCACGCTGTGCTGGTCCTGTATATATTCTGTATAGCACGCTGTGCTGGTCCTGTATATATTCTGTATATCACGCAGTGCTGGTCCTGTATATATTCTGTATAGCACGCAGTGCTGGTCCTGTATATATTCTGTATATCACGCAGTGCTGGTCCTGTATATATTCTGTATAGCACGCAGTGCTGGTCCTGTATATATTCTGTATAGCACGCAGTGCTGGTCCTGTATATATTCTGTATAGCACGCAGTGCTGGTCCTGTATATATTCTGTATATCACGCAGTGCTGGTCCTGTATATATTCTGTATATCACGCAGTGCTGGTCCTGTATATATTCTGTATATCACGCAGTGCTGGTCCTGTATATATTCTGTATAGCACGCAGTGCTGACGGTCCTGTATATATTCTGTATAGCACGCAGTGCTGGTCCTGTATATATTCTGTATAGCACGCAGTACTGGTCCTGTATATATTCTGTATAGCACGCAGTACTGGTCCTGTATATATTCTGTATAGCACGCAGTGCTGGTCCTGTATATATTCTGTATAGCACGCAGTGCTGGTCCTGTATATATTCTGTATAGCACACAGTGCTGGTCCTGTATATATTCTGTATAGCACGCAGTGCTGACGGTCCTGTATATATTCTGTATAGCACGCAGTGCTGGTCCTGTATATATTCTGTATATCACGCAGTGCTGGTCCTGTATATATTCTGTATAGCACGCAGTGCTGGTCCTGTATATATTCTGTATAGCACGCAGTGCTGACGGTCCTGTATATATTCTGTATAGCACGCAGTGCTGACGGTCCTGTATATATTCTGTATAGCACGCAGTGCTGGTCCTGTATATATTCTGTATAGCACGCAGTGCTGGTCCTGTATATATTCTGTATAGCACGCAGTGCTGGTCCTGTATATATTCTGTATATCACGCAGTGCTGGTCCTGTATATATTCTGTATATCACGCAGTGCTGGTCCTGTATATATTCTGTATAGCACGCAGTGCTGGTCCTGTATATATTCTGTACTGTATAGCACGCAGTGCTGGTCCTGTATATATTCTGTATAGCACGCAGTGCTGGTCCTGTATATATTCTGTATAGCACGCAGTGCTGGTCCTGTATATATTCTGTATATCACGCAGTGCTGGTCCTGTATATATTCTGTATATCACGCAGTGCTGACGGTCCTGTATATATTCTGTATAGCACGCAGTGCTGGTCCTGTATATATTCTGTATAGCACGCAGTGCTGACGGTCCTGTATATATTCTGTATAGCACGCAGTGCTGACGGTCCTGTATATATTCTGTATAGCACGCAGTGCTGGTCCTGTATATATTCTGTATAGCACGCTGTGCTGGTCCTGTATATATTCTGTATATCACGCAGTGCTGGGCCTGTATATATTCTGTATATCACGCAGTGCTGGTCCTGTATATATTCTGTATAGCACGCAGTGCTGACGGTCCTGTATATATTCTGTATAGCACGCAGTGCTGACGGTCCTGTATATATTCTGTATAGCACGCAGTGCTGGTCCTGTATATATTCTGTATATCACGCAGTGCTGGTCCTGTATATATTCTGTATAGCACGCAGTGCTGGTCCTGTATATATTCTGTATAGCACGCAGTGCTGACGGTCCTGTATATATTCTGTATAGCACGCAGTGCTGGTCCTGTATATATTCTGTATAGCACGCAGTGCTGGTCCTGTATATATTCTGTATATCACGCAGTGCTGGTCCTGTATATATTCTGTATAGCACGCAGTGCTGGTCCTGTATATATTCTGTATAGCACGCTGTGCTGGTCCTGTATATATTCTGTATATCACGCAGTGCTGGTCCTGTATATATTCTGTATATCACGCAGTGCTGGTCCTGTATATATTCTGTATAGCACGCAGTGCTGGTCCTGTATATATTCTGTATAGCACGCAGTGCTGGTCCTGTATATATTCTGTACTGTATAGCACGCAGTGCTGGTCCTGTATATATTCTGTATAGCACGCAGTGCTGGTCCTGTATATATTCTGTATATCACGCAGTGCTGGTCCTGTATATATTCTGTATATCACGCAGTGCTGGTCCTGTATATATTCTGTATAGCACGCAGTGCTGACGGTCCTGTATATATTCTGTATAGCACGCAGTGCTGGTCCTGTATATATTCTGTATAGCACGCAGTGCTGACGGTCCTGTATATATTCTGTATAGCACGCAGTGCTGGTCCTGTATATATTCTGTATAGCACGCAGTGCTGACGGTCCTGTATATATTCTGTATAGCACGCAGTGCTGGTCCTGTATATATTCTGTATAGCACGCAGTGCTGGTCCTGTATATATTCTGTATAGCACGCTGTGCTGGTCCTGTATATATTCTGTATATCACGCAGTGCTGGGCCTGTATATATTCTGTATATCACGCAGTGCTGGTCCTGTATATATTCTGTATAGCACGCAGTGCTGACGGTCCTGTATATATTCTGTATAGCACGCAGTGCTGACGGTCCTGTATATATTCTGTATAGCACGCAGTACTGGTCCTGTATATATTCTGTATAGCACGCAGTGCTGGTCCTGTATATATTCTGTATAGCACGCAGTGCTGGTCCTGTATATATTCTGTATATCACGCAGTGCTGGTCCTGTATATATTCTGTATATCACGCAGTGCTGGTCCTGTATATATTCTGTATAGCACGCTGTGCTGGTCCTGTATATATTCTGTATATCACGCAGTGCTGGTCCTGTATATATTCTGTATAGCACGCAGTGCTGGTCCTGTATATATTCTGTATAGCACGCAGTGCTGGTCCTGTATATATTCTGTATAGCACGCAGTGCTGGTCCTGTATATATTCTGTACTGTATAGCACGCAGTGCTGGTCCTGTATATATTCTGTATAGCACGCAGTGCTGGTCCTGTATATATTCTGTATAGCACGCAGTGCTGGTCCTGTATATATTCTGTATATCACGCAGTGCTGGTCCTGTATATATTCTGTATATCACGCAGTGCTGACGGTCCTGTATATATTCTGTATAGCACGCAGTGCTGGTCCTGTATATATTCTGTATAGCACGCAGTGCTGACGGTCCTGTATATATTCTGTATAGCACGCAGTGCTGGTCCTGTATATATTCTGTATAGCACGCAGTGCTGGTCCTGTATATATTCTGTATAGCACGCTGTGCTGGTCCTGTATATATTCTGTATATCACGCAGTGCTGGGCCTGTATATATTCTGTATATCACGCAGTGCTGGTCCTGTATATATTCTGTATAGCACGCAGTGCTGACGGTCCTGTATATATTCTGTATAGCACGCAGTGCTGGTCCTGTATATATTCTGTATAGCACGCAGTGCTGGTCCTGTATATATTCTGTATATCACGCAGTGCTGGTCCTGTATATATTCTGTATAGCACGCAGTGCTGGTCCTGTATATATTCTGTATAGCACGCAGTGCTGACGGTCCTGTATATATTCTGTATAGCACACAGTGCAGGTCCTGTATATATTCTGTATAGCACGCAGTGCTGGTCCTGTATATATTCTGTATAGCACGCAGTACTGGTCCTGTATATATTCTGTATATCACGCAGTGCTGGTCCTGTATATATTCTGTATAGCACGCAGTGCTGGTCCTGTATATATTCTGTATAGCACGCTGTGCTGGTCCTGTATATATTCTGTATATCACGCAGTGCTGGTCCTGTATATATTCTGTATATCACGCAGTGCTGGTCCTGTATATATTCTGTATAGCACGCAGTGCTGGTCCTGTATATATTCTGTATAGCACGCAGTGCTGGTCCTGTATATATTCTGTACTGTATAGCACGCAGTGCTGGTCCTGTATATATTCTGTATAGCACGCAGTGCTGGTCCTGTATATATTCTGTATATCACGCAGTGCTGGTCCTGTATATATTCTGTATATCACGCAGTGCTGGTCCTGTATATATTCTGTATAGCACGCAGTGCTGACGGTCCTGTATATATTCTGTATAGCACGCAGTGCTGGTCCTGTATATATTCTGTATAGCACGCAGTGCTGACGGTCCTGTATATATTCTGTATAGCACGCAGTGCTGGTCCTGTATATATTCTGTATAGCACGCAGTGCTGGTCCTGTATATATTCTGTATATCACGCAGTGCTGGTCCTGTATATATTCTGTATATCACGCAGTGCTGACGGTCCTGTATATATTCTGTATAGCACGCAGTGCTGGTCCTGTATATATTCTGTATAGCACGCAGTGCTGACGGTCCTGTATATATTCTGTATAGCACGCAGTGCTGGTCCTGTATATATTCTGTATAGCACGCAGTGCTGGTCCTGTATATATTCTGTATAGCACGCTGTGCTGGTCCTGTATATATTCTGTATATCACGCAGTGCTGGGCCTGTATATATTCTGTATATCACGCAGTGCTGGTCCTGTATATATTCTGTATAGCACGCAGTGCTGACGGTCCTGTATATATTCTGTATAGCACGCAGTGCTGGTCCTGTATATATTCTGTATAGCACGCAGTGCTGGTCCTGTATATATTCTGTATATCACGCAGTGCTGGTCCTGTATATATTCTGTATAGCACGCAGTGCTGGTCCTGTATATATTCTGTATAGCACGCAGTGCTGACGGTCCTGTATATATTCTGTATAGCACGCAGTGCTGGTCCTGTATATATTCTGTATAGCACGCAGTGCTGGTCCTGTATATATTCTGTATAGCACGCAGTACTGGTCCTGTATATATTCTGTATATCACGCAGTGCTGGTCCTGTATATATTCTGTATAGCACGCAGTGCTGGTCCTGTATATATTCTGTATAGCACGCTGTGCTGGTCCTGTATATATTCTGTATATCACGCAGTGCTGGTCCTGTATATATTCTGTATATCACGCAGTGCTGGTCCTGTATATATTCTGTATAGCACGCAGTGCTGGTCCTGTATATATTCTGTATAGCACGCAGTGCTGGTCCTGTATATATTCTGTACTGTATAGCACGCAGTGCTGGTCCTGTATATATTCTGTATAGCACGCAGTGCTGGTCCTGTATATATTCTGTATATCACGCAGTGCTGGTCCTGTATATATTCTGTATATCACGCAGTGCTGGTCCTGTATATATTCTGTATATCACGCAGTGCTGACGGTCCTGTATATATTCTGTATAGCACGCAGTGCTGGTCCTGTATATATTCTGTATAGCACGCAGTGCTGACGGTCCTGTATATATTCTGTATAGCACGCAGTGCTGGTCCTGTATATATTCTGTATAGCACGCAGTGCTGGTCCTGTATATATTCTGTATATCACGCAGTGCTGGTCCTGTATATATTCTGTATAGCACGCAGTGCTGGTCCTGTATATATTCTGTATAGCACGCAGTGCTGACGGTCCTGTATATATTCTGTATAGCACGCAGTGCTGGTCCTGTATATATTCTGTATAGCACGCAGTGCTGGTCCTGTATATATTCTGTATAGCACGCAGTGCTGGTCCTGTATATATTCTGTATAGCATGCAGTGCTGGTCCTGTATATATTATGTACTGTATAGCACGCAGTGCTGGTCCTGTATATATTCTGTATAGCACGCAGTGCTGGTCCTGTATATATTCTGTATATCACGCAGTGCTGGTCCTGTATATATTCTGTATATCACGCAGTGCTGGTCCTGTATATATTCTGTATATCACGCAGTGCTGACGGTCCTGTATATATTCTGTATAGCACGCAGTGCTGGTCCTGTATATATTCTGTATAGCACGCAGTACTGGTCCTGTATATATTCTGTATATCACGCAGTGCTGGTCCTGTATATATTCTGTATAGCACGCAGTGCTGGTCCTGTATATATTCTGTATAGCACGCTGTGCTGGTCCTGTATATATTCTGTATATCACGCAGTGCTGGTCCTGTATATATTCTGTATATCACGCAGTGCTGGTCCTGTATATATTCTGTATAGCACGCAGTGCTGGTCCTGTATATATTCTGTATAGCACGCAGTGCTGGTCCTGTATATATTCTGTACTGTATAGCACGCAGTGCTGGTCCTGTATATATTCTGTATAGCACGCAGTGCTGGTCCTGTATATATTCTGTATATCACGCAGTGCTGGTCCTGTATATATTCTGTATATCACGCAGTGCTGGTCCTGTATATATTCTGTATAGCACGCAGTGCTGACGGTCCTGTATATATTCTGTATAGCACGCAGTGCTGGTCCTGTATATATTCTGTATAGCACGCAGTGCTGACGGTCCTGTATATATTCTGTATAGCACGCAGTGCTGGTCCTGTATATATTCTGTATAGCACGCAGTGCTGGTCCTGTATATATTCTGTATATCACGCAGTGCTGGTCCTGTATATATTCTGTATATCACGCAGTGCTGACGGTCCTGTATATATTCTGTATAGCACGCAGTGCTGGTCCTGTATATATTCTGTATAGCACGCAGTGCTGACGGTCCTGTATATATTCTGTATAGCACGCAGTGCTGGTCCTGTATATATTCTGTATAGCACGCAGTGCTGGTCCTGTATATATTCTGTATAGCACGCTGTGCTGGTCCTGTATATATTCTGTATATCACGCAGTGCTGGGCCTGTATATATTCTGTATATCACGCAGTGCTGGTCCTGTATATATTCTGTATAGCACGCAGTGCTGACGGTCCTGTATATATTCTGTATAGCACGCAGTGCTGGTCCTGTATATATTCTGTATAGCACGCAGTGCTGGTCCTGTATATATTCTGTATATCACGCAGTGCTGGTCCTGTATATATTCTGTATAGCACGCAGTGCTGGTCCTGTATATATTCTGTATAGCACGCAGTGCTGACGGTCCTGTATATATTCTGTATAGCACGCAGTGCTGGTCCTGTATATATTCTGTATAGCACGCAGTGCTGGTCCTGTATATATTCTGTATAGCACGCAGTACTGGTCCTGTATATATTCTGTATATCACGCAGTGCTGGTCCTGTATATATTCTGTATAGCACGCAGTGCTGGTCCTGTATATATTCTGTATAGCACGCTGTGCTGGTCCTGTATATATTCTGTATATCACGCAGTGCTGGTCCTGTATATATTCTGTATATCACGCAGTGCTGGTCCTGTATATATTCTGTATAGCACGCAGTGCTGGTCCTGTATATATTCTGTATAGCACGCAGTGCTGGTCCTGTATATATTCTGTACTGTATAGCACGCAGTGCTGGTCCTGTATATATTCTGTATAGCACGCAGTGCTGGTCCTGTATATATTCTGTATATCACGCAGTGCTGGTCCTGTATATATTCTGTATATCACGCAGTGCTGGTCCTGTATATATTCTGTATATCACGCAGTGCTGGTCCTGTATATATTCTGTATATCACGCAGTGCTGACGGTCCTGTATATATTCTGTATAGCACGCAGTGCTGGTCCTGTATATATTCTGTATAGCACGCAGTGCTGACGGTCCTGTATATATTCTGTATAGCACGCAGTGCTGGTCCTGTATATATTCTGTATAGCACGCAGTGCTGGTCCTGTATATATTCTGTATATCACGCAGTGCTGGTCCTGTATATATTCTGTATAGCACGCAGTGCTGGTCCTGTATATATTCTGTATAGCACGCAGTGCTGACGGTCCTGTATATATTCTGTATAGCACGCAGTGCTGGTCCTGTATATATTCTGTATAGCACGCAGTGCTGGTCCTGTATATATTCTGTATAGCACGCAGTGCTGGTCCTGTATATATTCTGTATAGCATGCAGTGCTGGTCCTGTATATATTATGTACTGTATAGCACGCAGTGCTGGTCCTGTATATATTCTGTATAGCACGCAGTGCTGGTCCTGTATATATTCTCTATATCACGCAGTGCTGGTCCTGTATATATTCTGTATATCACGCAGTGCTGGTCCTGTATATATTCTGTATATCACGCAGTGCTGGTCCTGTATATATTCTGTATAGCACGCAGTGCTGGTCCTGTATATATTCTGTATAGCACGCAGTGCTGACGGTCCTGTATATATTCTGTATAGCACGCAGTGCTGGTCCTGTATATATTCTGTATATCACGCAGTGCTGGTCCTGTATATATTCTGTATATCACGCAGTGCTGGTCCTGTATATATTCTGTATAGCACGCAGTGCTGGTCCTGTATATATTCTGTATAGCACGCTGTGCTGGTCCTGTATATATTCTGTATAGCACGCTGTGCTGGTCCTGTATATATTCTGTATATCACGCAGTGCTGGTCCTGTATATATTCTGTATAGCACGCAGTGCTGGTCCTGTATATATTCTGTATATCACGCAGTGCTGGTCCTGTATATATTCTGTATATCACGCAGTGCTGGTCCTGTATATATTCTGTATAGCACGCTGTGCTGGTCCTGTATATATTCTGTATAGCACGCTGTGCTGGTCCTGTATATATTCTGTATAGCACGCAGTGCTGTCCTGTATATATTCTGTATAGCACGCTGTGCTGGTCCTGTATATATTCTGTATAGCACGCAGTGCTGTCCTGTATATATTCTGTATAGCACGCTGTGCTGGTCCTGTATATATTCTGTATAGCACGCTGTGCTGGTCCTGTATATATTCTGTATAGCACGCAGTGCTGTCCTGTATATATTCTGTATAGCACGCAGTGCTGTCCTGTATATATTCTGTATAGCACGCAGTGCTGGTACTGTATATATTCTGTATAGCACGCAGTGCTGTCCTGTATATATTCTGTATAGCACGCTGTGCTGTCCTGTATATATTCTGTATAGCACGCAGTGCTGGTCCTGTATATATTCTGTACTGTATAGCACGCAGTGCTGTCCTGTATATATTCTGTACTGTATATCACGCAGTGCTGGTCCTGTATATATTCTGTACTGTATAGCACGCAGTGCTGGTCCTGTATATATTCTGTACTGTATAGCACGCAGTGCTGGTCCTGTATATATTCTGTATAGCACGCAGTGCTGTCCTGTATATATTCTGTATACACCTCTCACATTTGCATTCCTTGCTGTAAGATCCCGGATCGCTGCGCTGAGCAGCCAGGCGCCGCTCCCTCGGACGCGCATCGCGGTGGTGGGAGACACGGGTGCCGGGAAGAGCAGTTTATTGAATGCGTTGCTGGAGGAGGAGGACGTGCTGCCCACGTCCGCCATGAGGGCCTGCACGGCGGCGGTGGTGGAGATTTGCAAAAGCTCCGAGGAGGAGGACGGCGGCTACCGGGCGGAAGTGACATTTCTCTCTGAGGAGGTCAGTCCCTGGCTGCTCTGTGTGGGGGGGTCCCTGGCTGCTCTGTGAGGGGGGGTCCCTGGCTGCTCTGTGAGGGGGGGGGGTCCCTGGCTGCTCTGTGAGGGGGGGGTCCCTGGCTGCCCTGTGAGGGGGGTCCCTGGCTGCTCTGTGAGGGGGGGGGTCCCTGGCTGCCCTGTGAGGGGGGGGGTCCCTGGCTGCTCTTTGAGGGGGGGGGGTCCCTGGCTGCCCTGTGAGGGGGGGGGTCCCTGGCTGCTCTGTGAGGGGGGGGGGGTCCCTGGCTGCCCTGTGAGGGGGGGGGTCCCTGGCTGCTCTGTGAGGGGGGGGGGGTCCCTGGCTGCTCTGTGAGGGGGGGGGTCCCTGGCTGCTCTGTGAGGGGGGGTCCCTGGCTGCTCTGTGAGGGGGGGTCCCTGGCTGCTCTGTGAGGGGGGGTCCCTGGCTGCTCTGTGAGGGGGGGTCCCTGGCTGCTCTGTGAGGGGGGGGGGGGGTCCCTGGCTGCTCTGTGAGGGGGGTCCCTGGCTGCTCTGTGAGGGGGGGGTCCCTGGCTGCCCTGTGAGGGGGGGGTCCCTGGCTGCCCTGTGAGGGGGGTCCCTGGCTGCTCTGTGAGGGGGGGGGGTCCCTGGCTGCTCTGTGAGGGGGGTCCCTGGCTGCTCTGTGAGGGGGGTCCCTGGCTGCTCTGTGAGGGGGGGGTCCCTGGCTGCTCTGTGAGGGGGGGGTCCCTGGCTGCTCTGTGAGGGGGGTCCCTGGCTGCTCTGTGAGGGGGGGGTCCCTGGCTGCTCTGTGAGGGGGGGGTCCCTGGCTGCTCTGTGAGGGGGGGAGGGGGGTCCCTGGCTGCTCTGTGAGGGGGGGTCCCTGGCTGCTCTGTGAGGGGGGTCCCTGGCTGCCCTGTGAGGGGGGGGGGGTCCCTGGCTGCCCTGTGAGGGGGGGGGGTCCCTGGCTGCCCTGTGAGGGGGGGGTCCCTGGCTGCTCTGTGAGGGGGGGTCCCTGGCTGCCCTGTGAGGGGGGGGGTCCCTGGCTGCTCTTTGAGGGGGGGGGGGTCCCTGGCTGCCCTGTGAGGGGGGGGGGGATGTCCCTGGCTGCCCTGTCTCTCTCCCTGCTTCCAGCCCTGTGTCTCTCCCCACTTCCAGCCCTGTCTCTCCCCGCTTCCTGCCCTGTGTCTCTCTCCCTGCTTCCAGCCCTGTGTCTCTCCCCACTTCCTGCCCTGTGTCTCTCTCCCTGCTTCCAGCCCTGTCTCTCCCTTCTTCCAGCCCTGTGTCTCTCCCCACTTCCAGCCCTGTGTCTCTCCCCGCTTCCTGCCCCGTGTCTCTCTCCCTGCTTCCTGCCCCATGTCTCTCCCCACTTCCTGCCTGTGTCTCTCCCCACTTCCAGCCCTGTGTGTCTCCCTGCTTCCTGCCCCGTGTCTCTCCCCGCTTCCTGCCCCGTGTCTCTCCACTTCCTGCCGTGTCTCTCCCCGCTTCCTGCCGTGTCTCTCCCCGCTTCCTGCCGTGTCTCTCTCCCCGCCCCGTGTCTCTCTCCCCACTTCCAGCCCTGTGTCCCCCCCCCCGCTTCCTGCCCCGTTTCTCTCTCCCGCTTCCAGCCCTGTGTCTCTCCCTGCTTCCAGCCCTGTCTCTCCCCGCTTCCTGCCCCGTGTCTCTCCCCGCTTCCTGCCCCGTGTCTCTCCCCGCTTCCAGCCCTGTCTCTCTCCCCGCTTCCTGCCCCGTGTCTCTCTCCCCGCTTCCTGCCCCGTGTCTCTCCCCGCTTCCTGCCCCGTGTCTCTCTCCCTGCTTCCAGCCCTGTGTCTCTCCCCGCTTCCTGCCCTGTGTCTCTCCCCGCTTCCTGCCCTGTGTCTCTCCCCGCTTCCTGCCCTTTGTCTCTCCCCGCTTCCTGCCCTTTGTCTCTCCCCGCTTCCTGCTCCGTGTCTCTCCCTGCTTCCTGCCCTGTGTCTCTCCCCGCTTCCTGCCTGTTTCTCTCCCCGCTTCCTGCCTGTGTCTCTCCCCGCTTCCTGCCCTGTCTCTCTCCCTGCTTCCTGCCTGTGTCTCTCCCCGCTTCCTGCCTGTGTCTCTCCCCGCTTCCTGCCTGTGTCTCTCCCCGCTTCCTGCCTGTGTCTCTCCCCGCTTCCTGCCTGTGTCTCTCCCCGCTTCCTGCCCTTTGTCTCTCCCCGCTTCCTGCCCTTTGTCTCTCCCCGCTTCCTGCCCCGTGTCTCTCCCCGCTTCCTGCCCTGTGTCTCTCCCCGCTTCCTGCCTGTGTCTCTCCCCGCTTCCTGCCTGTGTCTCTCCCCGCTTCCTGCCTGTGTCTCTCCCCGCTTCCTGCCTGTGTCTCTCCCCGCTTCCTGCCCTTTGTCTCTCCCCGCTTCCTGCCCTTTGTCTCTCCCCGCTTCCTGCCCTTTGTCTCTCCCCGCTTCCTGCCCTGTGTCTCTCCCCGCCCTGTCTCTCTCCCCGCTTCCTGCCCTGTCTCTCTCCCCGCTTCCTGCCCTGTCTCTCTCCCCGCTTCCTGCCCTGTCTCTCTCCCCGCTTCCTGCCCTGTCTCGCTCCCCGCTTCCTGCACTGTCTCTCTCCCCGCTTCCTGCACTGTCTCTCTCCCCGCTTCCTGCCCTGTCTCTCCCCGCTTCCTATCCTGTGTCTCTCCCCGCTTCCTGCCCCGTCTCTCTCCCCGCTTCCTGCCCCGTCTCTCTCCCCGCTTCCTGCCCTGTCTCTCCCCGCTTCCTGCCCTGTGTCTCTCCCCGCTTCCTGCCCTGTGTCTCTCCCCGCTTCCTGCCCTGTGTCTCTCCCCGCTTCCTGCCCTGTGTCTCTCCCCGCTTCCTGCCCTGTGTCTCTCCCCGCTTCCTGCCCTGTGTCTCTCCCCGCTTCCTGCCCTGTGTCTCTCCCCGCTTCCTGCCCTGTGTCTCTCCCCGCTTCCTGCCCTGTCTCTCTCCCTGCTTCCAGCCCTGTGTCTCTCCCCGCTTCCTGCCCTGTCTCTCTCCCTGCTTCCAGCCCTGTGTCTCTCCCCGCTTCCTGCCCTGTCTCTCCCCGCTTCCTGCCCCGTGTCTCTCCCCGCTTCCTGCCCTGTCTCTCTCCCCGCTTCCAGCCCTGTGTCTCTTCCCGCTTCCTGCCCTGTGTCTCTCCCCGCTTCCTGCCCCGTGTCTCTCCCCGCTTCCTGCCCCGTGTCTCTCCCCGCTTCCAGCCCTGTGTCTCTCCCCGCTTCCTGCCCCGTGTCTCTCCCCGCTTCCTGCCCCGTGTCTCTCCCCGCTTCCTGCCCTGTGTCTCCCCGCTTCCTGCCCCGTGTCTCTCCCTGCTTCCTGCCCCGTGTCTCTCCCCGCTTCCTGCCCCGTGTCTCTCCCCGCTTCCTGCCCTGTGTCTCCCCGCTTCCTGCCCCGTGTCTCTCCCTGCTTCCTGCCCCGTGTCTCTCCCCGCTTCCTGCCCTGTCTCTCTCCCTGCTTCCAGCCCTGTGTCTCTCCCGCCGCTTCCTGCCCTGTCTCCCCGCTTCCTGCCCTGTGTCTCTCCCCGCTTCCTGCCCTGTATCTCTCCCCGCTTCCTGCCCTGTCTCTCTCCCCGCTTCCTGCCCTGTCTCTCTCCCCGCTTCCTGCCCTGTCTCTCTCCCCGCTTCCAGCCCTGTGTCTCTCCCCGCTTCCTGCCCTGTCTCTCCCCGCTTCCTGCCCCCTGTCTCTCCCCGCTTCCTGCCCTGTCTCTCTCCCTGCTTCCAGCCCTGTGTCTCTTCCCGCTTCCTGCCCTGTGTCTCTCCCCGCTTCCTGCCCCGTGTCTCTCCCCGCTTCCTGCCCCGTCTCTCTCCCCGCTTCCTGCCCTGTGTCTCTCCCCGCTTCCTGCCCTGTGTCTCTCCCCGCTTCCTGCCCCGTGTCTCTCCCCGCTTCCTGCCTTGTGTCGCTCCCCGCTTCCTGTTCGGCCTTGTCTCTCTCCCCTCTCCCCTTTCTGCCCCGCCCATGTTTTGTTTGTATACTCCCATCTCTGCTCCACCTGACCTGCTTCTATGACCCGATTCCTCCTTTCTCCCGCAGGAATGGGACAGTGAGCTGCAACTTCTCATCACCGATATGAAGGACAAGTCAGGGAAGTTTAAGAAGCGTCCGGACAGTAAGTCGGCGGCTGGTGTAGCGTACAGCCGAGTGAAGGCTGTGTACGGACACATAGCGGAACTGAACGTGCTGAAGCAGAACAAAGAGGTGACTCAGCACCTGGGGACCGTGAAGAGCATCTCTGAGTACACAGTGAGTCCTGATCCCTCCCAGTCCTTATCTTGTGAGGCGTCAGCCATGGTGATCCTCCTGTCCTCGTATTCCTTATCTTGTGAGGCGTCATCCACGGATCCTCTTGTCCCTCGTATTTCTCATGATATTAGGCGTCAGCCACGGGATCCTCCTGTCCCAGTAGACGAGGACTTTTAACACCATTTATATTTAAGGGATCAATCACAGGGCAAAACACAGTAATGAAATAAAATGAAGTTTATTTTGGATAAATCCTCGAAAACACACAAATACAAAAGACAAAAATATACACACTTACAGGTGTATGGGGGGATGAAATCTACCTTTCCTAGGTGCAAGGACCCACTTCATATGGGTTTTCCCATCTGCTTCTCTGCTCCAGGATATCAAAGTGCTGCACACAGCAGCCCCTATGAAATGTATGTCCACACTCCTTCCCAGAGATGGACTTCTGAGGGAATCTCCACACACCCTCCCAGAGTGTCTCCCTTTGAGGGTAACTCATGCTCTGTCCAGCAGCACCTCTTTTATGCCCCTTGGTGGCTATCTTTTAACATTGAGCAAAGCAGCCAGCCAAGAGAAACAGTGCCTAGGGCTGAGACCTGGTAACTGATTCATTTAACTAATCCCCTACCTTTGTTCTGAGCTTTTTCTATGGAGAGCTTCAACTTAGTGGATTTACAGAAACTCCCTCCATACAAATGACAGGCACATAACTTAATTTATATTTGCAGTGTTAACATGTTAATTCCATCACCATTCAATAACAAACTACTGTATCTAGCTGGGGGGCAATTGCTAACACAGGGATAAATACAGACATAAGGTAATTATGTAAAAGATATGACATGGAATTACACACTGCTAGCCCAAATCACATCATGAAACAGTTCTAACTGGGGAAGGATTGTCACATGGAATAAAAGAATACATGCTTTGATAACATTCATTTACACATTCCCTGTTCTTCCCCAGACATTAAAGACATTTGGCTGGATGAAATATTACTAGGACAGCCAAGTTACACGGTTTTATAGGTGTAAATCGCTGGGATTTCTCCCCACAGCCATCTACCCCTACCGTCATATCGTATTCCTCAAGCTGTGAGGCGTCAGCCACGGGATCCTCCTGTCCCTCCTATTCCTCATGTTGTGAGGTGTCAGCCACGGGATCCTCCTGTCCCTCCTATTCCTCATGTCATGATGTGTCAGCCACGGGATCCTCCTGTCCCTCCTATTCCTCATGTTGTGAGGTGTCAGCCACGGGATCCTCCTGTCCCTCCTATTCCTCATGTTGTGAGGTGTCAGCCACGGGATCCTCCTGTCCCTCCTATTACTCATGTTGTGAGGTGTTAGCCACGGGATCCTCCTGTCCCTCCTATTCCTCATGTTGTGAGGCGTCAGCCACGGGATCCTCCTGTCCCTCCTATTCCTCATGTCATGATGTGTCAGCCACGGGATCCTCCTGTCCCTCCTATTCCTCATGACATGATGTGTTAGCCACGGGATCCTCCTGTCCCTCCTATTCCTCATGTTGTGAGGTGTTAGCCACGGATCCTCCTGTCCCTCCTATTCCTCATGTTGTGAGGTGTCAGCCACGGGATTCTCTTGTCCCTCCTATTCCTCATGTTGTGAGGTGTCAGCCACGGATCCTCCTGTCCCTCCTATTCCTCGTGTTGTTATGTGTCAGCCACGGGATCCTCCTGTCCCTCGTATTCCTCATGTCATGGTGTGTCAGCCACGGGATCCTCCTGTCCCTCCTATTACTCATGTTGTGAGGTGTTAGCCACGGGATCCTCCTGTCCCTCCTATTCCTCATGTTGTGAGGTGTCAGCCACGGGATCCTCCTGTCCCTCATATTCCTCATGTTGTGAGATGTCAGCCACGGGATCCTCCTGTCTCTCGTATTCCTCATGTTATGAGGTGTTAGCCACGGGATCCTCCTGTCCCTCGTATTCCTCATGTTGTGAGGTGTCAGCCACGGGATCCTCCTGTCCCTCCTATTCCTCATGTTGTGAGGTGTCAGCCACAGGATCCTCCTGTCCCTCCTATTCCTCATGTTGTGAGGTGTCAGCCACGGGGATCCTCCTGTCCCTGATATTCCTCATGTTGTGAGGTGTCAGCCACGGGATCCTCCTGTCCCTCCTATTCCTCATGTTGTGAGGTGTCAGCCACGGGATCCTCCTGTCCCTCCTATTCCTCATGTTGTGAGATGTCAGCCACGGGATCCTCCTGTCCCTCCTATTCCTCATGTTGTGAGATGTCAGCCACGGGATCCTCTTGTCCCTCGTATGCCTCATGTTGTGAGGTGTTAGCCACGGATCCTCCTGTCCCTCGTATTCCTCATGTTGTGAGGTGTCAGCCACGGGATCCTCCTGTCCCTCCTATTCCTCATGTTGTGAGATGTCAGCCACGGGATCCTCCTGTCCCTCCTATTCCTCATGTTGTGAGATGTCAGCCACGGGATCCTCCTGTCCCTCCTATTCCTCATGTTGTGAGGTGTCAGCCACGGGATCCTCCTGTCCCTCCTATTCCTCATGTTGTGAGGTGTCAGCCACGGGATCCTCCTGTCCCTCGTATTCCTCATGTTGTGAGATGTCAGCCACGGGATCCTCTTGTCCCTCGTATTCCTCATGTTGTGAGGTGTCAGCCACGGGATCCTACTGTCCCTCCTATTCCTCATGTTGTGAGGTGTTAGCCACGGGATCCTCCTGTCCCTCCTATTCCTCATGTTGTGAGGTGTCAGCCACGGGATACTCTTGTCCCTCCTATTCCTCATGTTGTGAGGTGTCAGCCACGGGATCCTCTTGTCCCTTCTATTCCTCATGTTGTGAGGTGTTAGCCACGGGATCCTCCTGTCCCTCCTATTCCTCATGTTGTGAGGTGTTAGCCACGGGATCCTCCTGTCCCTCGTATTCCTCATGTTGTGAGGTGTCAGCCACGGGATCCTCCTGTCCCTCCTATTCCTCATGTTGTGAGGTGTCAGCCACGGGATCCTCCTGTCCCTCCTATTCCTCATGTTGTGAGGTGTCAGCCACGGGATCCTCCTGTCCCTCCTATTCCTCATGTTGTGAGATGTCAGCCACGGGATCCTCTTGTCCCTCGTATTCCTCATGTTGTGAGGTGTTAGCCACGGATCCTCCTGTCCCTCCTATTCCTCATGTTGTGAGGTGTTAGCCACGGATCCTCCTGTCCCTCGTATTCCTCATGTTGTGAGATATCAGCCACGGGATCCTCCTGTCCCTCCTATTCCTCATGTTGTGAGGTGTTAGCCACGGATCCTCCTGTCCCTCGTATTCCTCATGTTGTGAGATATCAGCCACGGGATCCTCCTGTCCCTCCTATTCCTCATGTTGTGAGGTGTTAGCCACGGATCCTCCTGTCCCTCCTATTCCTCATGTTGTGAGATGTCAGCCACGGGATCCTCCTGTCCCTCCTATTCCTCATGTTGTGAGGTGTCTGTCGCTGGAGACCAGAGATTTACACCTTTATACCAGGATTATATCACTGAGCAAAAGCAAGAAGTAAAACAAATTGCGATTTATTACTTAGAAACAGACGTACACTCAGTGAATTACAATATACAGGAGAAAAACACACTTACTGGAGGTCTTGGGAAAAAATAAACTTTCCTAGCCTTTACAGTCCTTAAAACAAAGTTTGCAGTTGACCAGGACTTGTCCCGAAATGTCCTGGAGCTCAAATCGGCATTAGTTACCATACGCCACCGCTGTATCTCTTCCGGAGCTGCCAAAATCCCTTGACCATGGGAAAGCACCAAACGTCCTGGTACTCTTTTCGGCGTGTAGTCCCTGCCCCGACCGCTGTCATGGGAGACCAATGCTTTTAACACCTTAATATCCAGATCCTTTGACTGAGCAAAGCAGAAGATATAATAAATTATAATTTATTTACACAATGAACACACACCGCTTGATTTACAAAATAGTACGAAAATACACTTACTGGTTATGATGTTAAATCTGGTTACAGGAAAGATCTTAGATGGAACTCTTTACCGCATGATGAATCTTAGATGGATCTTAGGTGAATCTCAGATGGAACTGTTACCCGAGGGGCTGCACAGATTTTTAAACCCTCCCAATCCCTATCTGTACAGTCTTCAGCCAACCGCTGCGTGGGAACTAAATAACCCACCTATCGTCAGGTTTTGCCAGTCTCTTACAGAACCTGGCAGAGAGCTTCAGTATAGCAACTGAGCATGTGCGAACCACCATCTTCCCCCACTTGTCATGTGAGACCCCCTGACGGCTTGGCGCCGGAGAGTCTGGATCGAGTAGCCATTTGCCAGGATGGCTTATTGAACTTCTCTTCCTTTTCTCCTCCCTGCTACCAAATGGTTAACACCTCCATATCCTTGCTTACCCATTATTAACACCTTCATCCTGCATGGCCTTTGAAGCTGATTCTTTGAAGCTCATAGGCGAAGTAGCTTCCCCTGCTTCCTATGCAAATGGATGTTTATCCATACTAAATGCCTTCCTCTGAACAGTACTGGAATAAAAATATAAACTTTGGGGATTGTTAAAAACCATTTTCTTTTCCCCTTATACAGAAAACATTGTTACAATAACCCATACCTTTAAAACATGATATGATTCTCCCCCCCTTAGCCCTGGTGGGAGACACACAGACGGCCCCTAATACAATTACAGTATTAACACCATCACTGGGCTGCAGAGCTGATACTCTACACTTTAACTTAAAGCCCCTATAACTCTCTTCGCCTTATCCCTGGGGAGAGATGTACGGAACCCCCCATCGGGTTCTGGGGTTTGGACATATGCCGAGAACCTTAAATGTAATTCAGTTCCCTGCCCGGTTTTACTGTTCTGGTTTGTGCTGAAGCAGGTGGATTTGGCGGTGAGCTGCAAACTGCTTTCTAGGGGGGATTTTATCCGGTGTCTGTGATCCTCAGGAATCTGGGGGATTCCGGAGTACATGTTTCGGGGTAACCCGCAACCCTGGCCCCCTTCTACCCAAACACACACTGACAACATTTTACCGTGAAATCACCCCTGAAACTCACGCCCTGCGTATCTCCGCTGGCCGGCACTCCTGGACCTTTAAGAATACACATACATCTTTGTTATACATGCAGTTACATGCCATGATTGGGTTGTAGAGCTGACACTCACAATTTCCCAACATGGCTCAGGCGCATCCAGCTGGGCCAAATACCTTTATTAATGGCCTGGGTACCCCTTCACCATCATAACCGCTATGTTCTCTTTTGAGAACTTGGCCTCGAAAAGTGGGACTTACTGTAGCAAATTTCTTGCCTTAATCTCTGAAGCCGCTCGCTGCTATTTCTCCGAGAGCATTGTTTGGTGATTTCCAATTTGCCGCTGCTCTCTTGGCGCTTAGAATCTCCGGTCCTGATTGGCTGCTGGGTTTCTTATTGGATTTCAGTCCCATTCACAGAATACTACAACCAATCAGCGCGTGGGAATATTTCTTCCAGCCGATCAGAGATTTGCCGGTCCCCTGAAGCCGGGCGGGCACGGATTTCAATTCTGCAAAGGGCATGCGCCCACTGGACACCTCTGCCACTGAGCATATTGAACCCACCCGCTGGTCTGGCTCCTCAGAGTCTGGGGCTAAGTAAATGGTCGCCCGATAGCCCCTATTCATGTCAGGACGTGGAAACTTTACTTTAACTCTGGTACTCCGCCTGCCCTAACACTGGGGCATCTCTGACACTTTCAAGTCCGGGACGCGAGCAGATTCAGTGGCACCAGGCCTGGTGGCCATCTGGTCTCTCGGAACCAGAGACTTGGAAATTCCCCAGCTCATATACAGTGCATAAAACATATATACCTATATACATACAGTGCATAAAACATATATACCTATATACACAATGTTAGTAAAAATATCACAACATTCTCCTAACTCCCTTGTTCCCTAGGATCTAGTGGAAAGTCGCGCACGTTCAGAGCTCCAAGAGCTTCCTATAAGAAGTTTATTAAAAGTTGGTTTAAATAACGCTTAGGTTAAGTTTCAGAGTTGCTTCTATTCTACCGAAGCTGGACTTAGAAATAATTTCACCCTCGAAACCTTATCGATGGTTGGAGACAGGGGTTCTGAGTGTCTCCAACCATCGATAAGGTTTCGAGGGTGAAATTATTTCTAAGTCCAGCTTCGGTAGAATAGAAGCAACTCTGAAACTTAACCTAAGCGTTATTTAAACCAACTTTTAATAAACTTCTTATAGGAAGCTCTTGGAGCTCTGAACGTGCGCGACTTTCCACTAGATCCTAGGGAACAAGGGACTTGGTCCAGAGGTCTGTGCCTACACATACCCGGGAATCTGACCCGATTTCCGGGTACATTTTGGGGTGGCCAGCAACTCTGGACCCCGACTACCTAGACACAATCCGACAACACTTTTACAGCAAAGTCCCCCCTGAAATTCACAGCCTGAGAATCTCCCCTGAAACTCACAGCCTGAGAATCTCCCCTGAAACTCACAGCCTGAGAATCCCCCCTGAAACTCTCAGCCTGAGAATCCCCCCTGAAACTCACAGCCTGAGAATCCCCCCTGAAACTCACAGCCTGAGAATCCCCCCTGAAACTCACAGCCTGAGAATCCCCCCTGAAACTCACAGCCTGAGAATCCCCCCTGAAACTCATAGCCTGAGAATCTCCCCTGAAACTCACAGCCTGAGAATCCCCCCTGAAACTCACAGCCTGAGAATCTCCCCTGAAACTCACAGCCCGAGAATCCCCCCTGAAACTCACAGCCTGAGAATCCCCCCTGAAACTCACAGCCCGAGAATCCCCCCTGAAACTCACAGCCTGAGAATCTCCCCTGAAACTCACAGCCCGAGAATCTCCCCTGAAACTCACAGCCCGAGAATCTCCCCTGAAACTCACAGCCTGAGAATCCCCCCTGAAACTCCCAGCCCGAGAATCCCCCCTGAAACTCACAGCCCGAGAATCCCCCCTGAGACTCACAGCCCGAGAATCCCCCCTGAAACTCACAGCCTGAGAATCTCCCCTGAAACTCACAGCCCGAGAATCCCCCCTGAGACTCACAGCCTGAGAATCTCCCCTGAAACTCACAGCCTGAGAATCCCCCTGAAACTCACAGCCTGAGAATCCCCCCTGAGACTCACAGCCTGAGAATCTCCCCTGAAACTCACAGCCCGAGAATCTCCCCTGAGACTCACAGCCTGAGAATCCCCCCTGAGACTCACAGCCCGAGAATCCCCCCTGAGACTCACAGCCCGAGAATCCCCCCTGAGACTCACAGCCCGAGAATCCCCCCTGAAACTCACAGCCTGAGAATCCCCCTGAGACTCACAGCCCGAGAATCCCCCCTGAAACTCAGAGCCTGAGAATCCCCCCCTGAGACTCACAGCCTGAGAATCCCCCCTGAAACTCACAGCCTGAGAATCTCCCCTGAGACTCACAGCCTGAGAATCCCCCCTGAGAATCTCCCCTGAGAATCTCCCCTGAAACTCACAGCCTGAGAATCCCCCCTGGTTAGCGCTCCTGGTAAGGCAAAAGACACCAAATCCTTTAATGTTGCACAAACATATACATTTACAGGTAAATTTGTGTAGAACCACTGGGTTCAAGAGCTGACTCTCTAAACCCTGAAATAGGCTCAGAGGTAACCAGCCGGGCATAAAACCTTTATTGATGGCCTGGTTACCCCCTCACCGTCACAGTGTCAGCCACGGGATCCTCCTGTCCCTCCTATTCCTCATGTTGTGAGGTGTAAGCCACGGGATCCTCCTGTCCCTCCTATTCCTCATGTTGTGAGGTGTTAGCCACGGGATCCTCCTGTGTCTCGTATTCCTCATGTTGTGAGGTGTCAGCCACGGGATCCTCCTGTGGCTCGTATTCCTCATGTTGTGAGGTGTCAGCCACGGGATCCTCCTGTGTCTCGTATTCCTCATGTTGTGAGGTGTTAGCCACAGATCCTCCTGTCTCTCGTATTCCTCATGTTGTGAGGTGTCAGCCACGATATCCTCCTGTCTCTCGTATTCCTCATGTTGTGAGGTGTTAGCCACGGGATCCTCCTGTCTCTCATATTCCTCATGTTGTGAGGTGTCAGCCACGGGATCCTCCTGTCTATCCTATTCCTCATGTTGTGAGGTGTTAGCCACGGATCCTCCTGTCCCTCCTATTCCTCATGTTGTGAGGTGTTAGCCACGGGATCCTCCTGTCTCTCGTATTCCTCATGTTGTGAGGTGTCAGCCACGGGATCCTCCTGTCTCTCCTATTCCTCATGTTATGAGGTGTCAGCCACGGGATCCTCCTGTGTCTCGTATTCCTCATGTTGTGAGGTGTTAGCCACAGATCCTCCTGTCTCTCGTATTCCTCATGTTGTGAGGTGTTAGCCACGATATCCTCCTGTCTCTCGTATTCCTCATGTTGTGAGGTGTCAGCCACGGGATCCTCCTGTGTCTCGTATTCCTCATGTTGTGAGGTGTTAGCCACGGATCCTCCTGTCTCTCGTATTCCTCATGTTGTGAGGTGTTAGCCACGGATCCTCCTGTCTCTCGTATTCCTCATGTTGTGAGGTGTCAGCCACGGGATCCTCCTGTCTCTCCTATTCCTCATGTTATGAGGTGTCAGCCACGGGATCCTCCTGTCTCTCGTATTCCTCATGTTTTGAGGTGTCAGCCACGGGATCCTCCTGTGTCTCGTATTCCTAATGTTGTGAGGTGTAAGCCACGGGATCCTCCTGTCCCTCCTATTCCTCATGTTGTGAGGTGTTAGCCACGGATCCTCCTGTCCCTCCTATTCCTCATGTTTTGAGGTGTCAGCCACGGGATCCTCCTGTCTCTCGTATTCCTCATGTTGTGAGGTGTCAGCCACGGGATCCTCCTGTCTCTCGTATTCCTCATGTTGTGAGGTGTCAGCCACGGGATCCTCCTGTCTCTCGTATTCCTCATGTTGTGAAGTGTCAGCCACGGGATCCTCCTGTCATCTCGGCTCATCCTGGGCCCCCATCACTTCATCCTGGGCCCCCATCACCTCATCCTGGCCCCCCATCACCTCATCCTGGCCCCCCATCACCTCATCCTGGCCCCCCATCACCTCATCCTGGCCCCCCATCACCTCATCCTGGCCCCCCATCACCTCATCCTGGCCCCCCATCATCTCAGCTCATCCTGGCCCCCCATCACCTCACCTCAACCTGGCTCCCCATCATCTCACCTCATCCTGGCCCCCCATCACCTCACCTCAACCTGGCTCCCCATCATCTCGGCTCATCCTGGCCCCCCATCACCTCACCTCAACCTGGCTCCCCATCACCTCACCTCATCCTGGCCCCCTATCATCTCAGCTCATCCTGCCCCCCCATCACCTCACCTCATCCTGGCTCCCCATCATGTCCTCAGCTTATCCTGGCCCCACATCACCTCACCTCATCCTGGCTCCCCATCACCTCATCCTGCCCCCCCATCACCTCACCTCATCCTGGCCCCCCATCATCTCCTCAGCTCATCCTGGCCCCCATCACCTCACCTCATCCTGCCCTCCCCCCATCATCTCACCTCATCCTGGCCCCCCATCATCTCCTCACCTCATCCTGGCTCCCCATCATCTCCTCAGCTCATCCTGGCCCCCCATCACCTCACCTCATCCTGGCCCCCCATCACATCATCCTGGCCCCCCATCACATCATCCTGGCTCTCCATCATCTCCTCACCTCATCCTGGCTCTCCATCATCTCCTCAATTCATCCTGGCCCCCCATCACCTCACCTCATCCTGGCCCCCCCATCATCTCCTCGGCTCATCCTGGCCCCCCATCACCTCACCTCATCCTGGTCCCCCATCACCTCATCCTGGTCCCCATCACCTCATCCTGGCTCCCCATCATCTCAGCTCATCCTGGCCCCCCATCACCTCACCTCATCCTGGCCCCCCATCACCTCACCTCATCCTGGCCCCCCATCATCTCAACTCATCCTGGCCCCCCATCACATCACCTCATCCTGGCCCCCCATCACCTCACCTCATCCTGGCCCCCCATCACATCACCTCACCTCATCCTGGCTCCCCATAACCTCTCCTCATCCTGGTCCCCCATCACCTCATCCTGGCCCCCCATCATCTCATCCTGGCCCCCCATCATCTCAGCTCATCCTGACCCCCCATCACCTCATCCTGGCCCCCCATCACCTCACCTCATCCTGGCCCCCCATCACCTCACCTCATCCTGGCTCCCCATCATCTCCTCAGCTCATCCTGGCCTCCCATCACCTCATCCTGGCCCCCCACCACCTCACCTCATCCTGGCTCCCCATCACCTCACCTCATCCTGGCCCCCCATCACCTCACCTCATCCTGGCCCCCCATCACCTCACCTCATCCTGGCCCCCCATCACCTCACCTCATCCTGGCCCCCCATCACCTCACCTCATCCTGGCCCCCCATCATCTCACCTCATCCTGGCTCCCTATCATCTCACCTCATCCTGCCCCCCCATCACCTCACCTCATCCTCACCCCCCAATCACCTCACCTCATCCTGGCCCCCCATTACCTCACCTCATCCTGGCTCCCCATCACCTCATCCTGGCTCTCCATCATCTCCTCACTTCATCCTGGCCCCCCATCACCTCACCTCATCCTGGCCCCCCCATCATCTCCTCGGCTCATCCTGGCCCCCCATCACCTCACCTCATCCCCCATCACCTCATCCTGGTCCCCATCACCTCATCCTGGCCCCCCATCATCTCAGCTCATCCTGGCCCCACTCACCTCATCCGGGCTCCCCATCATCTCAGCTCATCCTGGCCCCCCATCACCTCACCTCATCCTGGCCCCCCATCACCTCACCTCATCCTGGCCCCCCATCACCTCACCTCATCCTGGCCCCCCATCATCTCAGCTCATCCTGGCCCCCCATCACCTCACCTCATCCTGGCCCCCCATCATCTCAGCTCATCCTGGCCCCCCATCACATCACCTCACCTCATCCTGGCTCCCCATCATCTCCTCAGCTCATCCTGGCTCCCCATCACCTCTCCTCATCCTGGTCCCCCATCACCTCATCCTGGCCCCCCATCATCTCATCCTGGCCCCCCATCATCTCAGCTCATCCTGACCCCCCATCACCTCATCCTGGCTCCCCATCACCTCACCTCATCCTGGCCCCCCATCACCTCACCCTGGCTCCCCATCATCTCCTCAGCTCATCCTGGCCTCCCATCACCTCATTCTGGCCCCCCACCACCTCACCTCATCCTGGCCCCCCATCACCTCACCTCATCCTGGCCCCCCATCACCTCACCTCATCCTGGCCCCCCATCATCTCACCTCATCCTGGCTCCCCATCACCTCACCTCATCCTGGCCCCCCATCACCTCACCTCCTCCTGGCTCCCCATCATCTCACCTCATCCTGCCCCCCCCATCACCTCACCTTATCCTGACCCCCCAATCACCTCACCTCATCCTGGCCCCCCATTACCTCACCTCATCCTGGCTCCCCATCATCTCACCTCATCCTGGCTCCCCATCATCTCACCTCATCCTGGCCCCCCATCACCTCACCTCATCCTGGCCCCCCATCACCTCACCTCATCCTGGCTCCCCATCACCTCACCTCATCCTGGCCCCCCATCATCTCACCTCATCCTGGCTCCCCATCATCTCACCTCATCCTGGCCCCCCATCACCTCACCTCATCCTGGCCCCCCATCACCTCACCTCATCCTGGCCCCCCATCACCTCACCTCATCCTGGCCCCCCATCACCTCAGCTCATCCTGGCCCTCCATCACCTCACCTCATCCGGGCCCCCCATCACCTCACCTCATCCTGGCCCCCCCATCACCTCACCTCATCCTGGCTCCCCATCACCTCACCTCATCCTGGCCCCCCATCACCTCACCTCATCCTGGCCCTCCATCACCTCACCTCATCCGGGCCCCCCATCACCTCACCTCATCCTGGCCCCCCCATCACCTCACCTCATCCTGGCTCCCCATCACCTCACCTCATCCTGGCCCCCCATCACCTCACCTCATCCTGGCCCCCCATCATCTCCTCACCTCATCCTGGCCCCCCATCATCACCTCACCTCATCCTGCCCCCCCATCACCTCACCTCATCCTGGCTCCCCATCATCACCTCACCTCATCCTGGCCCCCATCATCTCCTCACCTCATCCTGGCCCCCCATCATCACCTCACCTCATCCTGGCTCCCCATCATCACCTCACCTCATCCTGGCTCCCCATCACCTCACCTCATCCTGGCCCCCCCATCACCTCACCTCATCCTGGCCCCCCCATCACCTCACCTCATCCTGGCCCCCCATCACCTCACCTCATCCTGGCCCCCCATCACCTCACCTCATCCTGGCCCCCCGTCACCTCACCTCATCCTGGCCCCCCATCACCTCACCTCATCCTGGCCCCCCATCACCTCATCCTGGCTCCCTCATCATCCCCCAAATTGTGTCTTTACCTTATTGCCAGGAAGGACACAGACCGTCCGCCCCCAATCTCAGCACTTCCAGCCCTTCCACGTCGCGACGCCCTCGCGCTTGCGCTGCCAGCCCTCTGCCGCAAAAAATGGTAGTACCGGACACACGTTTTTATACCGAACAGACATCGGAATTACCGGCCTGTCTGGTTCAAAACCGGACACCTGGCAACCCTAAGCCTTGTATAGCAGGCTGCCAGTAACCAAAATGGCCAAATAGAGTGGAAAGGGCTAGAGTGGAAAGGGCAGGCTGCCTGGAAAACACGAACTGGCAGCGAAACCCGGCACGGATCAAGCAGAATCCTTAGTCACTCTCTCTCTCTCACACACAGTGTGTCAGACACTCGCACTCAGTGTCAGACACTCGCACTCTCACACACAGTGTCGCACACTCACTCTCAGTGTGTCAGACACTCACTCTCACACAGTGTGTCAGACACTCTCACTCTCTCACAGTGTGTCAGACACTCACTCTCTCACACAGGTGTCAGACACTCACTCTCTCACAGTGTGTCAGACACTCACTCTCTCACACAGGTGTCAGACACTCACTCTCTCACAGTGTGTCAGACACTCTCTCACAGTGTGTCAGACACTCTTACACAGTGTGTCAGACACTCTCACTCTCACACACAGTGTGTCAGACACTCTCACTCTCACACACAGTGTCAGACACACTCACTCTCTTTCACAGGTGTCACACTCTCACTCTCTCACACAGTGTGTCGGACACACTCACTCTCTCACAGTGTGTCAGATACTCACTCTCTCACACAGGTGTCAGACACTCACTCTCTCACAGTGTGTCAGACACTCTCACACAGTGTGTCAGACACTCTCACTCTCACACACAGTGTCAGACACACTCACTCTCTTTCACAGGTGTCACACTCTCACTCTCTCACACAGTGTGTCGGACACACTCTCACTCTCACACAGGTGTCAGACACTCACTCTCTCACAGTGTGTCAGACACTCTCACACAGTGTGTCAGACACTCTCACTCTCACACACAGTGTGTCAGACACTCTCACTCTCACAGTGTGTCAGACACTCACTCTCTCACAGTGTGTCAGACACTCACTCTCTCACAGTGTGTCAGACACTCACTCTCTCTCACAGTGTGTCAGACACTCACTCTCTCACAGTGTGTCAGACACTCACTCTCTCTCACAGTGTGTCAGACACTCGCTCTCTCACACAGGTGTCAGACACTCACTCTGTCTCACACTCCATCTTGTCTCCCACAAGGCGTCTGCGTTTCGCTCAGCCATAGAGAAGTTCATTGACTCGCAGGCGGAGGAGAAGAAGCAGAGGGCGGGAGGAGAGTTCTGGCCCATCGTGAAATGCGTGAAGGTCTTTGTCCCACGATCGGAGGTCCTGAGGACGGGAGCGGTGCTGGTGGATCTGCCGGGGACACGAGACTCCAATGCTGCAAGAGACGGCATAGCCAATGATGTGAGTGTGGGGTGATCACTCAGAGTGTGTGCTGCTGAGGTGAGTGTGTGTCATTACACTGAGTGTGTGCTGCTGAGGTGAGTGTGTGTAATTATACTGAGTGTGATATTGAAGTGAGTATGTGATCATCACTGTGTGTGCTGAGGTGAGTTTGTGTCATTACACGAAGTGTGATACTGAAGTGAGTATGTGATCATCACTGTGTGTGTGCTGCTGAGGTGAGTTTGTGTCATTACACGAAGTGATACTGAAGTGAGTATGTGATCATCACTGTGTGTGTGCTGCTGAGGTGAGTTTGTGTCATTACACGAAGTGTGATACTGAAGTGAGTATGTGATCATCACTGTGTGTGTGCTGCTGAGGTGTGTGTCATTACACCGAGTGATACTGAAGTGAGTATGTGATCATCACTGTGTGTGTGCTGCTGAGGTGTGTGTCATTACACCGAGTGATACTGAAGTGAGTATGGGATCATCACTGTGTGTGTGCTGCTGAGGTGTGTGTCATTACACCGAGTGATAGTGAAGTGAGTATGTGATCATCACTGTTTGTGTGCTGCTGAGGTGTGTGTCATTACACCGAGTGATAGTGAAGTGAGTATGTGATCATCACTGTGTGTGTGCTGCTGAGGTGTGTGTCATTACACCGAGTGATACTGAAGTGAGTATGTGATCATCACTGTGTGTGTGCTGCTGGGGTGAGTGTCATTACACCGAGTGATACTGAAGTGAGTATGGGATCATCACTGTGTGTGTGCTGCTGAGGTGTGTGTCATTACACCGAGTGATACTGAAGTGAGTATGTGATCATCACTGTGTGTGTGCTGCTGAGGTGAGTTTGTGTCATTACACCGAGTGATACTGAAGTGAGTATGTGATCATCACTGTGTGTGTGCTGCTGAGGTGAGTTTGTGTCATTACACCGAGTGATACTGAAGTGAGTATGGGATCATCACTGTGTGTGTGCTGCTGAGGTGTGTGTCATTACACCGAGTGATACTGAAGTGAGTATGTGATCATCACTGTGTGTGTGCTGCTGAGGTGAGTTTGTGTCATTACACCGAGTGATACTGAAGTGAGTATGGGATCATCACTGTGTGTGTGCTGCTGAGGTGAGTTTGTGTCATTACACCGAGTGATACTGAAGTGAGTATGTGATCATCACTGTGTGTGTGCTGCTGAGGTGTGTGTCATTACACCGAGTGATAGTGAAGTGAGTATGTGATCATCACTGTGTGTGTGCTGCTGGGGTGTGTGTCATTACACCGAGTGATACTGAAGTGAGTATGTGATCATCACTGTGTGTGTGCTGCTGGGGTGTGTGTCATTACACCGAGTGATAGTGAAGTGAGTATGTGATCATCACTGTGTGTGTGCTGCTGAGGTGAGTTTGTGGTATTACACCGAGTGATACTGAAGTGAGTATGGGATCATCACTGTGTGTGTGCTGCTGAGGTGAGTTTGTGTCATTACACCGAGTGATACTGAAGTGAGTATGGGATCATCACTGTGTGTGCTGCTGAGGTGAGTTTGTGTCATTACACCGAGTGATACTGAAGTGAGTATGTGATCATCACTGTGTGTGTGCTGCTGAGGTGTGTGTCATTACACCGAGTGATACTGAAGTGAGTATGTGATCATCACTGTGTGTGTGCTGCTGAGGTGAGTTTGTGTCATTACACCGAGTGATACTGAAGTGAGTATGTGATCATCACTGTGTGTGTGCTGCTGAGGTGTGTGTCATTACACCGAGTGATACTGAAGTGAGTATGTGATCATCACTGTGTGTGTGCTGCTGAGGTGTGTGTCATTACACTAAGTGTGATACTGAAGTGAGTATGTGATCATCACTGTGTGTGTGCTGCTGAGGTGTGTGTCATTACACCGAGTGATACTGAAGTGAGTATGTGATCATCACTGTGTGTGTGCTGCTGAGGTGAGTTTGTGTCATTACACCGAGTGATAGTGAAGTGAGTATGTGATCATCACTGTGTGTGTGCTGCTGGGGTGTGTGTCATTACACTAAGTGTGATACTGAAGTGAGTATGTGATCATCACTGTGTGTGTGTGTGCTGAGGTGTGTGTCATTACACCGAGTGATACTGAAGTGAGTATGTGATCATCACTGTGTGTGTGCTGCTGAGGTGAGTTTGTGTCATTACACCGAGTGATAGTGAAGTGAGTATGTGATCATCACTGTGTGTGTGCTGCTGAGGTGAGTTTGTGTCATTACACCGAGTGATACTGAAGTGAGTATGTGATCATCACTGTGTGTGTGCTGCTGGGGTGTGTGTCATTACACCGAGTGATACTGAAGTGAGTATGTGATCATCACTGTGTGTGTGCTGCTGGGGTGAGTTTGTGTCATTACACCGAGTGATACTGAAGTGAGTATGGGATCATCACTGTGTGTGTGCTGCTGGGGTGAGTGTCATTACACCGAGTGATACTGAAGTGAGTATGTGATCATCACTGTGTGTGTGCTGCTGAGGTGTGTGTCATTACACCGAGTGATACTGAAGTGAAGTGAGTATGGGATCATCACTGTGTGTGTGCTGCTGGGGTGAG